>NC_091298.1:61471250-61521250 GCF_038502225.1 Cherax quadricarinatus
TTGTCTGGTCTCCTCCGAAGCTGGAGGCAAGCCGAAAATGCAGCAGCCATTTCCCCTCTGGATGACCACACTGAAACGCTGGAACATGAAAGTGGGTGCTGATGGTACCTCAGTGGTGACAATCAGCATAGAACCTTGTTTATCTGGGAAAGCCTGTTGCTTGTTCTCCCCCCATAGTCTCCGATGCTACTGGTACAGATTGGTGCTAAACATGTATCTTCACCAGGTGCTAGATCAACCAGGCTATGATGGCTATGTGGGCCAGCGGGCCACCTGCAGAAAAAGCCTGGTTGACCAGCCTGGCCCATGGCCGGGCTCTTTGAGTAGAAAAACTCTAGAAACTCTTCAAAGGTATAACAAAAGTTGACTCACGAAATCGTAGTGACACGATTGCAAACAAACTATACCACGGGCGGGGTTAGAACCTGCGATCAGAGAGTTTCAAAACTCCAGATCTGTCTAGCTGGCTCAGTGGCTAACGCGACGGTCTGGAGTTTTAAAACTCTCTGATCGCGGGTTCTAACTCCGCCCGTGGTATGGTTTATAACAAAAGTTCATCACCCGACCGTATACTATTTGCATGTATTGGACTAAGTGCGGATAGTACCACGGGGCTAGTTGATCACTCCACCAGCTAGGAGACCTCGTGTGGGACCAGGCCCCGAGGCTAGTTGAACACTCACCAACCAGGAGACCTGGTGTGGGACCAGGCCCCCGAGGCTAGTTGAACACTCCACCAACCAGGAGACCTGCTGTGGGATCAGGCCCCGGGGCTAGCTGAACACTCCACCAGCCAGGAGACCTGCTGTGGGACCAGGCCCCGGGGCTAGTTGAACACTCCACCAGCCAGGAGACCTGCTGTGGGACCAGGCCCCGAGGCTAGTTGAACACTCCACCAACCAGGAGACCTGGTATGGGACCAGGCCCCGGGGCTAGTTGAACACTCCACCAACCAGGAGACCTGGTGTGGGACCAGGCCCCGAGGCTAGTTGAACACTCCACCAACCAGGAGACCTGGTATGGAACCAGGCCCCGGGGCTAGTTGAACACTCCACCAACCAGGAGACCTGGTGTGGGACCAGGCCCCGAGGCTAGTTGAACCACCAACCAGGAGAACTGCTGTGGGACCTGGCCGCGGGGCTAGTTGAACACTCCACCAACCAGGAGACCTGGTGTGGGACCAGGCCCCGGGGCTAGTTGAACACTCCACCAACCAGGAGACCTGGTGTGGGACCAGGCCCCGAGGCTAGTTGAACCACCAACCAGGAGAACTGCTGTGGGACCTGGCCGCGGGGCTAGTTGAACACTCCACCAACCAGGAGACCTGGTGTGGGACCAGGCCCCGGGGCTAGTTGAACACTCCACACCAACCAAGAGACCTGCTGTGGGACCAGGCCACGGGGCTAGTTGAACACTCCACCAACCAAGAGACCTGCTGTGGGACCAGGCCCCGGGGCTAGTTGAACACTCCACCAACCAAGAGACCTGGTGTGGGACCAGGCCCCGGGGCTAGTTGAACACTCCACCAACCAAGAGACCTGGTGTGGGACCAGGCCCCGGGGCTAGTTGAACACTCCACCAGCCAGGAGACCTGGTGTGGGACCAGGCCCCGGGGCTAGTTGAACACTCCACCAGCCAGGAGACCTGGTGTGGGACCAGGCCCCGGGGCTAGTTGAACACTCCACCAGCCAGGAGACCTGCTGTGGGACCTGACCGCGGGGCTAGTTGAACACTCCACCAACCAGGAGACCTGGTGTGGGACCAGGCCTCGAGGCTAGTTGAACACTCCACCAACCAGGAGACCTGGTGTGGGACCAGGCCCCGGGGCTAGTTGAACACTCCAACCAGGAGACCTCGTGTGGGACCAGGCCCTGAGGCTAGTTGAACACTCCACCAACCAGGAGACTTGGTGTGGGACCTGGCCGTGGGGCTAGTTGAACACTCCACCAACCAGGAGACCTGGTGTGGGACCAGGCCCCGAGGCTAGTTGAACACTCCACCAACCAGGAGACCTGGTGTGGGACCAGGCCCCGAGGCTAGTTGAACACTCCACCAACCAGGAGACCTGGTGTGGGACCAGGCCCCGAGGCTAGTTGAACACTCCACCAACCAGGAGACCTGGTGTGGGACCTGGCCCCGGGGCTAGTTGAACACTCCACCAACCAGGAGACCTGGTGTGGGACCAGGCCCCGGGGCTAGTTGAACACTCCAACCAGGAGACCTCGTGTGGGACCAGGCCCTGAGGCTAGTTGAACACTCCACCAACCAGGAGACTTGGTGTGGGACCTGGCCGTGGGGCTAGTTGAACACTCCACCAACCAGGAGACCTGGTGTGGGACCAGGCCCCGAGGCTAGTTGAACACTCCACCAACCAGGAGACCTGGTGTGGGACCAGGCCCCGAGGCTAGTTGAACACTCCACCAACCAGGAGACCTGGTGTGGGACCAGGCCCCGAGGCTAGTTGAACACTCCACCAACCAGGAGACCTGGTGTGGGACCTGGCCCCGGGGCTAGTTGAACACTCCACCAACCAGGAGACCTGGTGTGGGACCAGGCCCCGGGGCTAGTTGAACACTCCAACCAGCAGACCTCGTGTGGGACCAGGCCCTGAGGCTAGTTGAACACTCCACCAACCAGGAGACCTGGTGTGGGACCAGGCCCTGGGGCTAGTTGAACACTCCACCAACCAAGAGACCTGCTGTGGGACCTGGCCCCGGGGCTAGTTAAACACTCCACCAACCAGGAGACCTGGTGTGGGACCTGGCCGCGGGGGCGGTGACCCCTAAAATCGTAATGTTGCTTGTGCTCATTTGTGACGATTTTTTTAAGGTATTTCCAATTACTTGTGTTTACGTTTGATGGGCTTCAAGAGTTTTCGATACTCCCACAGCCCGGCCCAGGGCCAGGTTTGTTTCGTGCTTGTCTGGTCAACGAGGCTGTTGCTGCTGGTGGCCCGCAGGGCAGTAAAAATTATCTGCAATCCTGGTTGGGTAGTTTCGTCTGTCTTAAACCTTTAAAGTGTCCAAACACAGATCTACGTTGTTTTACATATTTTCAAATGTTGAAAAAACGTCGATCTACGTTTGGACAGTTTAAGGGTTAAATGCGAGCGTTTCTGTGTGAGAGTGTAAGTGTTGTTGGGTGTTGTACTGGACGCATCTTATCTTTGATGAATTCCTAGAGTTTTTACTACTCTTGGTGCTTGCTTGGTCAACCAGGTTGTTGCTGGTGGTGGCTTGCTGACCCACATATCCATCATATCCTGGTTGATCTGGCACCTGGTGAAGATACTTGTCCAGTTTTCTCTTGAAGACTTCTACACTTGTTCCAGCAGTGTTTCTGACATCTGGTAAGATGTTGAATAATCTGGGACCACGGATGTTGATACAATGTTTTCTTATTGTCCCACGGCACCCCTCTTGTTATTGACTCACTGACATGATCAAAAGGAGAGGTATGAGGGACGCAGGTTTTGCGTTAGGTGGTGTGGTGGTAGAGGATGGTGGACTTACTGGGGTTGGTGCAGGTAGGAAGTGTGCGTCATTGGTTAAGCGGGCGGCAGATTAAGCGTCATTGGTTCTTGTTGAGAGGGTGAGGGTCCAATCAGAGCACTCCCCCCCCCCCTTCCACCTCTCCCGTCCCTGCCCTCTCGTATATTTACAGGCTCCTTTACCTTCGCGTGTTTTTAGGAAATATAAACATAATTTTTAAATGGGTGGAGAAGTAAGCCAGTGGAAGGCCTCGGTCAGATGACCAAAAAGTCCAGCTGTGGGTCATCATGTGACTAAGACCCGCGTCAAGAAACACTTGTGCTGTTTCCTGACAAATGTTCCCTAACCTTCGTGTGTTAGGGTGTGACTAGTCTGAGCCAAAATATCATGTAGAATAGCGTAGCACTACACTACTCATGTCATCTATCCATTACAAAAAATAATGGTTAGATGACATCAGTAGTATAGTGGTACGCTATTACAAAATGTTCCTGTGACGAGGCTAGCACCATTATTATCTAATAAGTTACACACGTCTTCCAAATTCCTCTTCTCTTCATTCTCGTATAATTTCTCTTGTTCTCACTCTGGGATGATGGAGATAATTCCATGTCTGTCGTGTATGGTACAGGTTATCCTGAGAGATAGTAATTATCAAGTGATAGTAACTGCAGATCTGCTGGAAGGTGACCTTTGTTGCTGTCTTGGCTGATTAATCTTTAGTGCAATACTGGACTATATCCTCATTATTCTACTGAAGTCTGCCAGCTCAGGTTGACACTGCTGAAGTCTGCCAGCTCAGGTTGACACTGCTGAAGTCTGCCAGCTCAGGTTGACACTGCTGAAGTCTGCCAGCTCAGGTTGACACTGCTGAAGTCTGCCAGCTCAGGTTGACACTGCTGAAGTCTGCCAGCTCAGGTTGACACTGCTGAAGTCTGCCAGCCCAGGTTGACAGTACTGAAGTCTGCCAGCTCAGGTTGACACTGCTGAAGTCTGCCAGCTCAGGTTGACACTGCTGAAGTCTGCCAGCTCAGGTTGACACTGCTGAAGTCTGCCAGCTCAGGTTGACACTGCTGAAGTCTGCCAGCTCAGGTTGACACTGCTGAAGTCTGCCAGCTCAGGTTGACACTGCTGAAGTCTGCCAGCTCAGGTTGACACTGCTGAAGTCTGCCAGCTCAGGTTGACACTGCTGAAGTCTGCCAGCTCAGGTTGACACTGCTGAAGTCTGCCAGCTCAGGTTGACACTGCTGAAGTCTGCCAGCTCAGGTTGACACTGCTGAAGTCTGCCAGCTCAGGTTGACACTGCTGAAGTCTGCCAGCTCAGGTTGACACTGCTGAAGTCTGCCAGCTCAGGTTGACACTGCTGAAGTCTGCCAGCCCAGGTTGACAGTACTGAAGTCTGCCAGCTCAGGTTGACACTGCTGAAGTCTGCCAGCTCAGGTTGACACTGCTGAAGTCTGCCAGCTCAGGTTGACACTGCTGAAGTCTGCCAGCTCAGGTTGACACTGCTGAAGTCTACCAGCTCAGGTTGACACTGCTGAAGTCTGCCAGCCCAGGTTGACACTGCTGAAGTCTGCCAGCCCAGGTTGACACTGCTGAAGTCTGCCAGCTCAGGTTGACACTGCTGAAGTCTGCCAGCTCAGGTTGACACTGCTGAAGTCTACCAGCTCAGGTTGACACTGCTGAAGTCTGCCAGCTCAGGTTGACACTGCTGAAGTCTACCAGCTCAGGTTGACACTGCTGAAGTCTGCCAGCTCAGGTTGACACTGCTGAAGTCTGCCAGCCCAGGTTGACACTGCTGAAGTCTGCCAGCCCAGGTTGACACTGCTGAAGTCTGCCAGCCCAGGTTGACACTGCTGAAGTCTGCCAGCTCAGGTTGACACTGCTGAAGTCTGCCAGCCCAGGTTGACAGTACTGAAGTCTGCCAGCTCAGGTTGACACTGCTGAAGTCTGCCAGCTCAGGTTGACACTGCTGAAGTCTGCCAGCTCAGGTTGACACTGCTGAAGTCTGCCAGCTCAGGTTGACACTGCTGAAGTCTACCAGCTCAGGTTGACACTGCTGAAGTCTGCCAGCCCAGGTTGACACTGCTGAAGTCTGCCAGCCCAGGTTGACACTGCTGAAGTCTGCCAGCTCAGGTTGACACTGCTGAAGTCTGCCAGCTCAGGTTGACACTGCTGAAGTCTACCAGCTCAGGTTGACACTGCTGAAGTCTGCCAGCTCAGGTTGACACTGCTGAAGTCTACCAGCTCAGGTTGACACTGCTGAAGTCTGCCAGCTCAGGTTGACACTGCTGAAGTCTGCCAGCCCAGGTTGACACTGCTGAAGTCTGCCAGCTCAGGTTGACACTGCTGAAGTCTACCAGCTCAGGTTGACACTGCTGAAGTCTGCCAGCTCAGGTTGACACTGCTGAAGTCTGCCAGCCCAGGTTGACACTGCTGAAGTCTGCCTGGTATAGCAAAGGTATATGACAGATTTTAGTACCGTATACGAGCCCAATCCTGTGTTACTGAATATACCGGGGTAACAGCTTTGGTTCCTACTGTGTAGCTGTCATAGAGAGTAATGTAACAGCACACTGCTGATGTATCTAATTTTGTTAAAAATCGGTTCTCTTTGTCCTCTCCCCCTCATCACTTTCCTGACGGTCTGATCAGCCCCCTTTGTCCTCTCCCCCCTCACTCTTCACTTTCCTGACGGTCTGATCAGCCCCCTTTGTCCTCTCCCCCCTCACTCATCACTTTCCTGACGGTCTGATCAGCCCCCTTTATCCTCTCCCCCCTCACTCATCACTTTCCTGACGGTCTGATCAGCCCCCTTTATCCTCTCCCCCCTCATTTCTTTCCTGAGGGTCTGATCAGCCCCCTTTGTCCTCTCCCCTTCACCTTTCTCTTTGGCGGGTCACTGCAGATTCCAACTTAAGAAAGTTATCTCAGCAGATGAGACAGAAACGAGTTAAAAACTTTTGTCTAAACACCACAGTTATCAAGTTGTTTGCTACAATAGTGTACACATTACCAGTTAATGGTTGCGGGGGGGATCGCCCCCGCGGCCCGAGCTCTCACCAGCCCTCATACATTAAGACGGTAAATATCCTAAGAATAACAGTTAAACGCGGGGGGATTGACCCCCGGAACAGCCTCCAGGAAAGTTAGGCACTTGATTATATCAGTGTTTGAGGCTCGCATGAGAACGTAAGAAAGGAGGAACACTGCAGGAGGCTTACTGGCCCATACTTGCCAGGTCCTTCTCAAATCCAAACCCACTAAAAAATATTTGCCCAACCCATTATCAGGAATGATGTTTATTGTGTCCAGTGTTTAGGTTTATTTAGATACATCAGCCTTAAGTCTCCCGGGAACGTTTGAAATTCCTCCACCTGTACTCCCTGGAACTTAGGCGAGAGAGATACATTATAATCTACACCTGCAACATACCAGGATGAGTCCCAAATCTGCATACACAAATATTTCCCCACCAAACTGAGAGGCTTGGCAGACTGTGCAAAATACCTGGAGTATACCTGGAGGGTATTCCGGGGGTCAACGCCCCCGCGGCCCGGTCCATGACCAGGCCCCAGTGAAAAGCAGGATGCAATGAATACACTATGGGAAAACTTAGCGTGAGGGGACCAAGACTTTGCTGTGTCCTCCCTTCATACATAAGGAAGGTTAACAGACCTTTAGCTGTCTTCAGGAAACACCCGGACAAGTTTCTCAAATCAGTGCCTGATCAGCTAGGCTGTAGTCCATACGCTGGACTTGGTGCGGCTAGCACCAACAGTCTGGTTGTTCAGGCCATCCACAGAGAGGCCTGGTCTTGGACCAGGCCGCGAGGGAGTTGACCCTGGATATACTATCCAGGTATCTCCCCTTCTAACCTGATAACCATAAATCTCTCCCCTGATTATGTCGTTCATAATGTATATTGTTGCAGGTAATGTACATTATGGTGTACATAATGTACATATGTACATCATAATGTACATAATGTACATTATGGTGTATATAATGTGGAGAAAGACACTTATGTACAGTTGAGGACATTTATTAAAGGAAATGTTTCGCCACGAGTGGCTTCTTCAGTCCTAATACAGAGAAAAGTAAGAAAAACGGCACTATATATATATGCGTTTTTCTTAGTTTTCTCTGTATTAGGACTGAAGAAGTCACTCGTGGCGAAACGTTTCCTGTAATAAATGTCCTGAACTATACGTAAGTGTCTTTCTCCACATTCGTCTTTGTGAATAATTACATTGTGTTGCGAGTCACTCCATGATCAAGTTATTACTGCCTTTAAACACCTGCAAGTTACACTGCACTGCAGTGTAACTTGCAGGTGTTAAGACTTAACTTAAAGTACTATGTAGTGCTGTATGTTATGAGGGAGACGTAGTTATGTGCAGCATGATGTGCTACTTACTATGTAATGTTTGCGTTTATTTAGGCAGGTACACACAATTACCATACATATTGTAAATTACGCAGAATCACCTTAAAATTATCATTGGCTGTGTCTAGTCAACCTGGCAGTGTTGGCTGCCTTGGTCTGCATGTTGCTGGCATTAACAGCTTTGTTGATCAGGCTGTCTAATAATTATTGTTTCTGGGATATTGGTCGGGGGCCCGACCGGTTTCCAGTCTTTCATCCTTGAAATCCGGCCTTAGGACCGATTTTTTGACTGCCTGATCAGCTAATGTGTTAGCGACAACGACCCGACCCTAGTTAACTTACTGCTTGGTCCACTAGTCTGTTGCTGGCAGCGGTCCTCCTGTAGCAAACATTGTTTTTGGTTGGTTGTTTTCTTGCGGTGGTGGAAAGTTTGGTTGACGTGGCACAAGTTACCTCTTAACTCTGCTCCCTTATCTTGATCGTAATTGCTTCCCCATTTTCCAGCTCAAGGTATTTTCTTGTAGCCTTTACTGCTGCGGAGCTGGTTAATGTGATGTGGTGGTTAATGTGATGTGGTGGTTAATGTGATGTGGTGGTTAATGTGGTGTGGTGGTTAATGTGGTGTGGTTAATGTGATGTGGTGGTTAATGTGATGTGGTGGTTAATGTGATGTGGTGGTTAATGTGATGTGGTGGTTAATGTGGTGTGGTGATTAATGTGATGTGGTTAATGTGATGTGGTGGTTAATGTGATGTGGTTAATGTGGTGTGGTGGTTAATGTGATGTGGTGGTTAATGTGATGTGGTGGTTAATGTGATGTGGTGGTTAATGTGATGTGGTGGTTAATGTGATGTGGTGGTTAATGTGGTGTGGTGGTTAATGTGGTGTGGTGGTTAATGTGATGTGGTGGTTAATGTGATGTGGTGGTTAATGTGATGTGGTGGTTAATGTGATGTGGTGGTTAATGTGGTGTGGTGGTTAATGTGATGTGGTGGTTAATGTGATGTGGTGGTTAATGTGATGTGGTGGTTAATGTGGTGTGGTGGTTAATGTGGTGTGGTTAATGTGATGTGGTGGTTAATGTGATGTGGTGGTTAATGTGATGTAGTGGTTAATGTGGTGTGGTGATTAATGTGATGTGGTTAATGTGATGTGGTGGTTAATGTGATGTGGTTAATGTGATGTGGTGGTTAATGTGATGTGGTTAATGTGATGTGGTGGTTAATGTGATGTGGTTAATGTGATGTGGTGGTTAATGTGATGTGGTTAATGTGATGTGGTTAATGTGGTGTGGTGGTTAATGTGATGTGGTGGTTAATGTGATGTAGTGGTTAATGTGGTGTGGTGATTAATGTGATGTGGTTAATGTGATGTGGTGGTTAATGTGATGTGGTTAATGTGATGTGGTTAATGTGATGTGGTTAATGTGATGTGGTGGTTAATGTGATGTGGTTAATGTGGTGTGGTGGTTAACGTGATGTGGTGGTTAATGTGATGTGGTGGTTAATGTGATGTGGTTAATGTGATGTGGTTAATGTGATGTGGTGGTTAATGTGATGTTAATGTGGTGTGGTGGTTAATGTGATGTGGTGGTTAATGTGATGTGGTGGTTAATGTGATGTGGTGGTTAATGTGATGTGGTGGTTAATGTGATGTGGTTAATGTGGTGTGGTGGTTAATGTGATGTGGTGGTTAATGTGATGTGGTGGTTAATGTGATGTGGTGGTTAATGTGATGTGGTTAATGTGATGTGGTTAATGTGATGTGGTTAATGTGGTGTGGTGGTTAATGTGATGTGGTTAATGTGATGCGGTGGTTAATGTGATGTGGTGCTTAATGTGATGTAGTGGTTAATGTGGTGTGGTGGTTAATGTGATGTGGTTAATGTGGTGTGGTGGTTAATGTGATGTGGTGGTTAATGTGGTGTTGTGGTTAATGTGATGTGGTTAATGTGATGCGGTGGTTAATGTGATGTGGTTAATGTGGTGTGGTGGTTAATGTGATGTGGTGGTTAATGTGGTGTGGTGGTAATGTGATGTGGTTAATGTGGTGTGGTGGTTAATGTGATGTGGTGGTTAATGTGGTGTGGTGGTTAATGTGATGTGGTTAATGTGATGTGGTTAATGTGGTGTGGTGGTTAATGTGATGTGGTTAATGTGGTGTGGTGGTTAATGTGATGTGGTGGTTAATGTGGTGTGGTGGGTGGTATAATGGTGGTAGTTAATGTGGTGTGGTGGTTAATGTGATGTGGTGGTTAATGTGGTGTGGTGGGTGGTATAATGGTGGTAGTTAGTGTTTACCTGGAGTTTACCTGGAGAGAGTTTCGGGGGTCAACGCCCCCGCGGCCCGGTCTGTGACCAGGCCTCCTGGTGGATCAGCGCCTGATCAACCAGGCTGTTGCTGCTGGCTGCACGCAAACCAACGTACGAGCCACAGCCCGGCTGATCAGGAACTGCCTTTAGGTGCTTGTCCAGTGCCAGCTTGAAGACTGCCAGGGGTCTGTTGGTAATCCCCCTTATGTGTGCTGGGAGGCAGTTGAACAGTCTCGGTCCCCTGACACTTATTGTATGGTCTCTTAACGTGCTAGTGACACCCCTGCTTTTCATTGGGGGGATGGTGCATCGTCTGCCAAGTCTTTTGCTTTCGTAGTGAGTGATTTTCGTGTGCAAGTTCGGTACTAGTCCCTCTAGGATTTTCCAGGTGTATATAATCATGTATCTCTCCCTCCTGCGTTCCAGGGAATACAGGTTTAGAAACCTCAAGCGCTCCCAGTAATTGAGGTGTTTTATCTCCGTTATGCGCGCCGTGAAAGTTCTCTGTACATTTTCTAGGTCGGCAATTTCACCTGCCTTGAAAGGTGCTGTTAGAGTGCAGCAATATTCCAGCCTAGATAGAACAAGTGACCTGAAGAGTGTCATCATGGGCTTGGCCTCCCTAGTTTTGAAGGTTCTCATTATCCATCCTGTCATTTTTCTAGCAGATGCGATTGATACAATGTTATGGTCCTTGAAGGTGAGATCCTCCGACATAATCACTCCCAGGTCTTTGACGTTGGTGTTTCGCTCTATTTTGTGGCCAGAATTTGTTTTGTACTCTGATGAAGATTTAATTTCCTCATGTTTACCATATCTGAGTAATTGAAATTTCTCATCGTTGAACTTCATATTGTTTTCTGCAGCCCACTGAAAGATTTGGTTGATGTCCGCCTGGAGCCTTGCAGTGTCTGCAATGGAAGACACTGTCATGCAGATTCGGGTGTCATCTGCAAAGGAAGACACGGTGCTGTGGTGTGGTGTGGTGGGTGGTATAATGGTGGTAGTTAGTGTGGTGTGGTGGGTGGTATAATGGTGGTAGTTAGTGTGGTGGTGGGTGGTATAATGGTGGTAGTTAGTGTGGTGTGGTGGGTGGTATAATGGTGGTAGTTAGTGTGGTGTGGTGGGTGGTATAATGGTGGTAGTTAGTGTGGTGTGGTGGGTGGTATAATGGTGGTAGTTAATGTGGTGGTGGGTGGTATAATGGTGGTAGTTAGTGTGGTGTGGTGGGTGGTATAATGGTGGTAGTTAGTGTGGTGGTGGGTGGTATAATGGTGGTAGTGTGGTGGGTGGTATAATGGTGGTAGTTAATGTGGTGGTGGGTGGTATAATGGTGGTAGTTAGTGTGGTGTGGTGGGTGGTATAATGGTGGTAGTTAGTGTGGTGTGGTGGGCGGTATAATGGTGGTAGTTAGTGTGGTGTGGTGGGTGGTATAATGGTGGTAGTTAGTGTGGTGTGGTGGGTGGTATAATGGTGGTAGTTAGTGTGGTGTGGTGGGTGGTATAATGGTGGTAGTTAGTGTGGTGTGGTGGGTGGTATAATGGTGGTAGTTAGTGTGGTGTGCGGTATAATGGTGGTAGTTAGTGTGGTGTGGTGGGTGGTATAATGGTGGTAGTTAGTGTGGTGTGGTGGGCGGTATAATGGTGGTAGTTAGTGTGGTGTGGTGGGTGGTATAATGGTGGTAGTTAGTGTGGTGTGGTGGGCGGTATAATGGTGGTAGTTAGTGTGGTGTGGTCCACTACTCTCCAATCTTCCACAAGCAAATATAACAACAGTTGAACTTCTCAAAATGGGGTAACTAATTCCCGCACTGAAGGACTTAGTACCAACAACAACAGTCTTGTTGAGCGGGCCTGCACTATGTAAGCCTACCTATAACACCACAGCCAAATACTGCTTTCACCATTGTGTTTACCTGTGACGTACCTGCTCCAGGTACCATTCTTGTGAGGTTTATCCGCCGTCGTACCTGAAATGATTGTGAAACTGCGCATTTCTTTAAAGTTTGCGTAAGAATTGTTTTAGAGTAGCATTTTTGTAAGGGGTTTTAATTGCTATCGTGCCTGGGGTGAGTGTGAAGCTGTGTTCTATATATTTTAGTTATTTGTGGTGTTTGATATTTGTCTTCCATTGTGGTTGCATCCTTGTTCTTTGTCCTTGTTCTTTGTTACTTTGTCCTTGTTCTTTGTAACTTTTGTTCCTCTCGTTCTCTAGGGTAATGTTCATTACATACACTTCCTACCTAAATAAGGGTTTTCGAGTACAAGGCGAGTACATAGTATGTACTCGCGTTGTACTCGGTGGTACTTGTCTTGTATTCACTCGGTTGTACTGTAGTGGGTTGTACACGTCTTACATTCTGTCATACTTGTCCAATACTCGGTTGTGACTCACGAAATCGTAATGACACGATTGCAAACAAACCATATCACGGGTGGGGATAGAACCCGCGGTAAGAGAGTCATAAAATTCCAGACCGACGCATTAGCCACTGTAGCCAGCTGGCCCAGTAGCTAACGCATCGGTCTGAAGTTCTATGACTCACCATGGGTTCTATCCCCACCCGTGGTTTTTGTGTACTCGGCTGCACTCGTCTTGTACTTGTATTCACCCTCTACGTTGTCCTGTACTCGCTTGTATTTGTCGTGTACCAGCATACGTGGGCCTAGACTGTTCAACCTGCTACCAGTAGATATGACAAATACTGTGGAAATAAATGTAAAGTCTATACAGGAGAAAACTCAATCACTAACTCCACCAAGAACCTGATCAATCTGGCTGTGATGGATACCTGGGCCATCGGGCCACCAACAGCAGCAGCCTGGTTGACCAAGCAAGCACCAGAAAAGCCTGATAACACCAGGCCGGGCTGTGAGCGTAGGAAAACTCACAACACCGATCACAGGTACATGACAGAAGTAGGATCCTTGACAGGGTGCTGTGACGTTCAGTGTTTGTCAGGATATGTCTGGCACAAGGCCAGGCTCCGGCAGTATAAAAACTCTCGTAACTCATCAAATGTGTTACAAGGTGGTATGTCACGGAAGTATTGGCTACACTGTTCTGTATTGATGTTAGTGTGAGAGAGAGAGACAGAGGTACTGGCTTCCACGTAGCACTGAGTGTGTCTCGTTAGTTTTAGAGATACCAGCTTCTACATAACATTGTGTCTGTGTCGTGTTAGTGTCAGAGAGAGAGGGAGAGAGACAGACAGACAAAGACAGACAGACATACAGACAGACAGACATACCAGCTTGTTCATAACACTGTGTGTGTCGTGTTAGTGTGAGAGACAACACTTGAGAGATAGCACCATGCCAATGTTTGCGCCTCAAGCAGTCTTATCTCTGTCAAGCACACCAACCTCTTTGTTTACACCAGGTTGCAATCACTTACACTTCTTAGAACTGATTGCACCCATTCAAGATTAGTATCTCACTACATACATATATGCATGTATATATACACAGGTGTGTAGATGAATGGTTCAGAGAACCGACATGTTGATAAATTAGACACATATGCAACTCTTGGGTATCTTTATTGAGGAAACGTTTCGCCACACAGTGGCTTCATCAGTCCATACGAAGGAGAAACTTGAAGAACAGGAGGAGAATGAGGTAATCAGTCCCTCAACCTTGAGTCGATGTGTTCAGTCCATCAATCTTGAATAGAATACGGCATATCAGCGGTGTGTGTGTGTGTGTGTGTGTAGAAATATTCATCATGAATGGATGGAAGCAATTCTGACAAGCGTAGGTGACTGGAAGCTGGTGTATGCTTGGTAGATAAGACTGCATAAATAAACACTGACACAGTACTATAATGAAAACTGTTATAAAACTGAGTGCATCATACAGAGTCCAGAAGAGACAGGGAGCAAAAACAGTAATGAAGAAATATAAACCACATCAATATACAGCCTTGCTTAATGGAGATGAAATTTACGCTGATGGATACGTCTCACGAAATCGTAATGACCGCGGGTTCTCTGACCGCGGGTTCCATCCCCACCCTTAGTGTGGTTTGATGTCTACGACGTGTGATAAATGCAGTATGTGTGTGTGTATTCGGTGAGGCGTTATTATTCACACGAAAACTTGTAAACCAAATGATATTCTCACGAACGAGACCCAAAATTTTTAAAAATCTCCAAAATTTCTGACAACACTTTACCCCCGTCCCTCTCAATCAACCTTGAAGTAGCCGTATATATGATGCCCACACATTCTGTCCCAGGTCCAGGCTAGTGAAACTCGGTGCTCGTAAAAAAAAAAAAATTGTGAATATTATCAGATACAGTAAATATCGTGTGGAGACGGAGGCTGGTCAAGGAAGCCTTTCATCAGTTGTGTCAGTGGTATTAATACTGACAAGATGAAGAATAACACTCGTGCAGCATCTGGGTATCTTTACTTGTAGACGTTTCGCCCTCCAGTGACTTTTATCACTATGTATACATGGACATGTGAAAATTGTAGAAATATATATATATATATATGTGAAAGATGAGGTAATCAGTCCCTCAGCCTATGTGGATATGTGGGGCAGCGGGCCTCCAGTAGCAACAGCCTGGTTAACCAGGCAAGCACCAGACGAGCCTGACCCATGGCCGGGTTCCGAGAGTAGTGAAACTCTCGAAACTCTTCTAAAAATTATGTGATGAGCACTGTGGTGCTGATGTCCAGATTGACATCAACCAGTTCTTCCTGTGAGCCACAGAACACTACGTGATGTTTACTGAAGATAAATTTAATTTACTCCGCGTTGAATAAATTACAAAATGGAACGTAATACAAATAATCACCAGTCAGTCAGTAGAGGAGAAGAGCAGTTTACCTGGAGAGAGTTCCGGGGGTCAACGCCCCCGCGGCCCGGTCTGTGACCAGGCCTTCAAGGGTGATGTTAAAATATTTTGACGTTCAAGCATTACAGTAGTGTTGCTATCACAGGTGTAAGGAAACTGATAGGAAACAAACCATACCACGGGTGGGGTTAGAACCCGCGATCAGAGAGTCGTACAACTCCAGACCGACGCGTTAGCCACTGGGTCAGCTGGCTACAATCAGATTCATTCAACTAGGTATATTTCTACACCATAGGAAGGTTAACATAGGCACAACTGTGACCACAAATGCAAGTTTTTACAGACGAATCTCCAGCTAACGTGGCCTGGTTACCTGGATTACCTGGAGGTTATTCCGGGGATCAACGCCCCCGCGGCCCGGTCCATTGACGAACTCTAGTCCAAGTCCCCTCAAAGCCGTCAATATGACTCACGAAATCGTAATGACACGATTGCAATCGTGTCATTACGATTTCGTAAGTCAAACTGATAGGCTGGATAATTAGAATCTTAAAAACTAGAGATGCCAAGCCAGTGAGGACTGTCTTGAAGGGTGATCTCTAAATTGCAATATTGTTGCACACTAACACCCGCTTTACAAGACAACCGAGATTGCAAAACCAAAGCATGTCCAGAGAGCCTTCACTGGTTATATAAGTTATTGGGACTGCTCCCTGGAACGTAGACGAGACGAGATACATCACAATTTGCCTGAAAAGTTCTGGAGGGATTGGTCCTTATTCTGCATACCAAAGTTACTCCCTTCAGGAGACTCAGTCGGGTGTAGTGTCGTATATGAGGTGATATCTCAGCCTTATAAGCCTTCCTCTGTTCTGTTTTTACAGGTCCTTGATAATGTGAGAAATCACGAAAGCGATTTTAAGTTCACTATCTTTTTCACAGTGGTTGTTTTGCACACTGTTATATCACCTGTTTAATGTAATCTTATTGCACATACGTATATGTATAGTAGTTTAATTTGTTGTAAGCAGATTTAAGTGATGCAGGCATATAACATACATGTATATGCCCGACATACAGGCAGAGGAAACATGATACTCGTCCTGTGTGTCGCGAGAGTGTAGAACTTTGTAACGTCAAGGGTGAATAGTGACTCATTGTAGGATGCTCCGAGGTTGATGACGTCCCATTAAAGTGTGTTTCAGAACAAAGGCTGCCTTCATTACACACGTGCACACCCACCGCATCACTTTGGCCTGCCACAAATTGTTATCTGGCATCCTGCACTCCAACAGCTGCAGAAAATCGACTTGCCATGTGAGGAGGGTTGAGAATATAGGTAGGTACTTCAAGAGGAAACTAGACCACCACTTGCTTCAAGTGCTCCAACAGCCAGGTTGTGATGGCTATGGATAAGGACACTTGCGTACACTTCAGGATATTTATTAAGGGAATTTATTTTTTATTAACACATCGGCCGTCTCCCACCGAAGTAGGGTGGCCCGAAAAAGAAAAACTTCCACCATCACTCACTCCATCACTGTCTTGCCAGAGGCTCTGGTGGCCTGGTGGTTAACGCTCTCGCTTCACACGGTGAGGGCCTGGGTTCGATTCCCAGCCAGAGTAGAAACATTGGACGTGTTTCTTTCCACCTGTTGTCTATGTTCCCCATCAGTAAAATGGGTACCTGGGTGTTAGTCGACTGGTGTGGGTCGCATCCTGGGACACTGACCTAAGGAGGCCTGGTCACAGACCGGGCCGCGGGGGTGTTGACCCCCGGAACTCTCTCCAGGTAAACTACAGTTATAAAACTGCAACATAACACCCCATCCTTCAGTGTGTCGGCACTGTACTTCCCATCTCCAGGACTCGAGTCCAGCCTGCCAGTTTCCCTGAATCCCTTCAAGAACATTACCTTGCTCACACTCCAACAGCGCGTCAAGTCCTAACCATTTATTAGGGGGGGGGGAGCGTCCTAATATTAGGACTGACGAAGCCACTCGTAGCGAAACGTTTCCTTCAATAAATGTCCAGAACTCTACATAAGTGTACTTATCCACAGTCTGTTCGCATCATATAGTTTACAACCTGTGACAACTCTACACAGATAACCCGCACGTAGCGACGAGGTTGCGGTCCAACTTGGACCATTTTACAGTCACAATAACACAGAGGACAGAAGGAGCCAGTATAAGCGAGCTGGATGGGGAAGGAACCAAGAGAGGAAGAGAAAGTAGTGGTAGTGGGAGTAGTAGTGGTAGTGCGAGTGGTAGTAGAAAGTTTTAGCGAGACAAGAGATGGAAAGGGGAGTGAAGGGATGGAAAAAAAAAAAGGTAGCAATAGTTGTAGGAATGGTAGTAATAGAAGTGGGGGGCTTGCTAGCCGCTACAACAGCCTGTTTGACCCGATGGTGAACCATGTCTCAGGCCTGCTTGCAAGACTACAAGAACCCTTGAAACTAGTCACAGGTAATCTTGTAGGTAACAACACAGCATTCCTACTATCTTTGAGGTTAGTTTATTGGGTGTCCCCCTTAAGAGTTTACCAGACATGTTTTATTATGGTGGTTGTTGGTATGACTGGGATGGCTGTGCGTGCCGAGTGTACTTTAGATAGTGAGGCACTGTGCCTGACCTACACATTTGGGGCTGCCTTGGCCGCCGCCTGGTTTAAGAGGCGAGTCAGTTCCCCCCGTCTCCTAATATCATGTTCCTTTTTCCACTATCATCTAACTTGTCCATAATTAATATCGCATTTGCTCTGTCTGTTTCGTAAGGTGAAGTCCAGGATCTTTCCTTAATTCATGGTATAACTCAACATATCTTTGTTGACTTGTGTTGCAGAGGTCTGAGGACAACAGTGTTGCAGAAGTCTGATAAGTGTTGCAGAGGTCTGAGAATAACAGTGTTGCAGAGGTCTGAGAATAAGTGTTGCAGAGGTCTGAGGACAGCAGTGTTGCAGAAGTCTGATAAGTGTTGCAGAGGTCTGAGAATAACAGTGTTGCAGAGGTCTGAGAATAAGTGTTGCAGAGGTCTGAGAATAACAGTGTTGCAGAGGTCTGAGAATAACAGTGTTGCAGAGGTCTGAGCGTTGACTGAAGGACAATTGGTGAACGGACATTTGGCCGAACGAATAATTAGGATAGGTTAGGTTTGTTATTTTAAGACCTTTTTAATTTTGTTCGTTATTTTTCTTTTTACTTTTTAATGTTTGGGAAACATGCTGTGAGGAATGCCAGTTCGGCCATATATGTCCGTGTGGTCAAATGTCTGTCAGCGAAGTGTCCGTGCGGTCAAATGTCTGTCAGCGAAGTGTCCGTGTGGTCAAATGTCTGTCAGCGAAGTGTCCGTGTGGTCAAATGTCTGTCAGCGAAGTGTCCGTGTGGTCAAATGTCTGTTAGCGAAGTGTCCGTGTGGTCAAATGTCTGTCAGCGAAGTGTCCGTCTGTCAAATGTCCGGGAGCCGGTGAGGTAGCATAAGTCTGCGTTAGAAACGTTTCGTCAGTCTAGGTCCCTGGACCGAAACGTTTTCTTGACCACTTTAAACCAATTATCAGTATCATTTACCAAGGTTCGTGCCATACTGCCCGTGCTCTGTCATGCCTACTCTTGAAGCTGTGAAGGGTGTTTACCCACTTTATCGTCTACCTTATTGCAGTTTTGGCCTGGTTGACCAGGCAAGCACCAGACGAGCCTGGCCCATGGCCGGGCTCCGAGAGTAGTGAGACTCTAGAAACTCATCGAAGGAATATCAAAGGATTATACCCTGAGAGTGAGGAGATACCCCGTGCCTCATCTGTGCCCGGGCACAGCGATCTTTTTAAACTTTATCAGAAATGTAAGAATACTAGCTGTAAATATAAGAGGAGGAAATCATGGTGTTTCTTGGTGCTTCCCCAGCGCCTGCGCGCTTGTACACTCCATTAATGACTTATATATAGCTATTACAGTCGTTAGTCAGCGTGTAACAGCTGACTAACGGCATGTTTACAGAAAGGCGCGTGTAACAGCTGACTAACGGCATGTTTACAGAAAGGCGCGTGTAACAGCTGACTAACGCTGGATGCCCATTTACTGCCAGGACAGCGTCTCACTCTGCCTGAGAATCGAACCCGGGTCCCTCCTGTTGTAAAACTCAGTGCTCTGCCACTTAGTTACTGCATTTACTTCGGGTAGAATTACCCACAGAGATGTTTGGTAAGTAGACAAGGATGCAGCTAATATGCCATTTTACTGTGGCAACGTTTCGCTCTTCAAGGAGCTTTGTCAAGCTCCCGGAGAGAGAAACGTTGCCACAGTAAAATAACACGTTAGTTGCATCTTGTGTTCATTTACCTAAAATGGTTTTTAGTGTAAATGAAACGATTCAAATTTCCTATCAGTTTTTTTTCGGAGTTGATTCCTGGAAGAGGTACCCAAGTTCCCCAGTCTTGTAATAACATAATTTTTCCACTATAATCTACCTAGTCCATAATTACTATAGCATTTGTTTTGTCTGTTTCGTAAGGTGAAGTCCAGGATCTTGACTTAATAGTGAAGTCCAGGATCTTTATTAATAGTGAAGTCCAGGATCTTTACTTAATAGTGAAGTCCAGGATCTTTACTTAATAGTGAAGTTCAGGATCTTTACTTAATAGTGAAGTCCAGGATCTTTATTAATAGTGAAGTCCAGGATCTTTACTTAATAGTGAAGTCCAGGATCTTTACTTAATAGTGAAGTCCAGGATCTTTACTTAATAGTGAAGTCCAGGATCTTTACTTAATAGTGAAGTCCAGGATCTTTATTAATAGTGAAGTCCAGGATCTTTATTAATAGTGAAGTCCAGGATCTTTACTTAATAGTGAAGTCCAGGATCTTTACTTAATAGTGAAGTCCAGGATCTTTACTTAGTAGTGAAGTCCAGGATCTTTACTTAATAGTGAAGTCCAGGATCTTTACTTAATAGTGAAGTCCAGGATCTTTACTTAATAGTGAAGTCCAGGATCTTTACTTAATAGTGAAGTCCAGGATCTTTACTTAATAGTGAAGTCCAGGATCTTTACTTAATAGTGAAGTCCAGGATCTTTACTTAATAGTGAAGTCCAGGATCTTTACTTAATAGTGAAGTCCAGGATCTTTACTTAATAGTGAAGTCCAGGATCTTTACTTAATAGTGAAGTCCAGGATCTTTACTTAATAGCTCTGACGTCCCACATCATAAAAATCTTTGAAAGAGTGCTAAGAAGCAGGATTGCAAATCACCTGGATTCCCAAAATCTGCACAATCCAGGGCAACATGGGTTCAGGGCAGGTCGCTCCTGCCTCTCACAACTACTGGATCACTATGACATGGCCTTGGATGCACTGGAAGAAAATCAGAATGCAGATGTAATATACACAGACTTTGCAAAAGCATTTGACAAATGCGATCATGGCGTAATAGCCCATAAAATACGTGCTAAAGGAATAACTGGGAAAGTGGGGAGATGGATCTTCAACTTCCTAACAAATCGAACACAAAGAGTAGTGGTCAACAGAGTTAAATCGGAGGCTGCCATAGTGAAGAGCTCTGTTCCACAAGGCACAGTACTCGCCCCCATCTTATTCCTTATCCTCATATCAGACATAAACAGAGATATACACCACAGCACCGTATCATCCTTTGCGGATGATACTAGGATCTGCATGAGGCTGTCATCTGCTGAAGACGCGGTTAACCTCCAAGAAGATATAAACAAAGTTTTCCAGTGGGCAACGGTAAACAATATGATGTTCAATGAGGACAAATTCCAACTACTCCGTTATGGAAAACTGGAGGAGATAATAACTAGAACAGAGTATACTACTGACTCCGGCCATACAATAGAGCGGAAAACTAATGTAAGGGACCTGGGAGTAGTAATGTCTGAGGATCTCACTTTCAAGGATCACAACAGTGCCACGATCGCACGTGCAAAGAAAATGATAGGATGGATAATGAGAACTTTCAAAACGAGAGATGCCAAGCCCATGATGATCCTTTTCAAATCACTTGTTCTCTCTAGGCTGGAATACTGCTGTACATTAACATCTCCATTCAAAGCAGGTGAAATCGCAGATCTAGAGAGTGTACAGAGATCCTTTACTGCACGTATAAGTTCTGTCAAGCACCTTAACTACTGGGAACGCTTGGTAGCACTTGACTTGTACTCGTTGGAACGCAGGAGGGAGAGATATATCATAATCTACACTTGGAAAATCCTTGAAGGAATTGTCCCAAATCTGCACACAGGAATCACTCCCTACGAAAGTAAAAGACTGGGCAGGCGATGCAAAATGCCGCCAATAAAAAGTAGGGGCGCCATTGGTACACTAAGAGAAAACACCATAAGTGTCCGGGGCCCAAAACTGTTCAACAGCCTCCCATCAAGCATTAGGGGAATTGCCAATAAACCCCTGGCTGCCTTCAAGAGAGAGCTGGACAGATACCTAAAGTCAGTGCCGGATCAGCCGGGCTGTGGCTCGTACGTTGGACTGCGTGCGGCCAGCAGTAACAGCCTAGTTGATCAGGCCCTGATCCATCGGGAGGCCTGGTCATGGACAGGGCCGCGGGGGCGTTGATCCCCGGAATAACCTCCAGGTAATAGTGAAGTCCAGGATCTTTACTTAATTCCTGGTATAACTTAACAAATCTTTGATGACAGTTGTGTTGTAGAGGTGTGAGGTTTACCTGGAGTTTACCTGGTGAGGGTTTCGGGGGTCAACGCCCCCGCAGCCTGGTCTGAGACCAGGCCTCATGATACATCGGGGTCTGATCAACCAGGCTGTTACTGCTGGCCGTACGCAAGCTTACACCTGTACAACACTATTGTCCCCGTAAGTCGGTAGCGTATGGAGTTTACGTGAAGATACTCCTGTTATTGTGCTCGCTGCTACACCAGACTTTCCTCTTTGACAGCGTGATCAGTGAGACTGTTGCTACACGTCCGTCTCACGTCACCACCACTGATCAGGAACTTATCAAGGTGTGTCTAATTTAGGTTGCACTCATCACAGTGCGCATTACTCTGTGATGAAGCACCTCCCCTCTATCCTGGTGTGTATACCAGGCAGTTATCATCCTCCATTCTGATGAATATATCAGGCAGTTATCATCCTCCATTCTGGTGAGTATATCATAGTTATCACCCTCCATCTTGGTGAGTATATCAGATAGTTATCACCCTCCATTCTGGTGAGTATATCAGGCAGTTATCACCCTCCATTCTGGTGAATATATCAGGCAGTTATCACCCTCCATTCTGGTGAGTATATCATAGTTATCACCCTCCATCTTGGTGAGTATATCAGGCAGTTATCACCCTCCATTCTGGTGAGTATATCAGGCAGTTATCACCCTCCATTCTGGTGAGTATATCAGGCAGTTATCACCCTCCATTCTGGTGAATATATCAGACAGTTATCACCCTCCATTCTGGTGAGTATATCAGGCAGTTATCACCCTCCATTCTGGTGAGTATATCAGATAGTTATCACCCTCCATTCTGGTGAGTATATCAGACAGTTATCACCCTCCATTCTGGTGAGTATATCAGGCAGTTATCACCCTACTCAGGATGATTCACGTACACGTATGAAAAGGTACTTACGTCTTGTTGAAATGCGTCCCTGGACATTTGCGTCCGGGTTATTTTTGGGTCCAGTTATTTTTGCGTCCGGGTTATTTTTGCGTCCGGGTTATTTTTGCGTCCCGGTTATTTGCGTCCCACCATATGTATCTATTACTGGGTAAGGAACACCATGTAATATATATGCTAAGCTTTTTATCTCAGCTCACAGAGCAACCGTGTAATAGGCTAGTTTAATCAAGGCGTGATCAAGGTTCCAGGAGCGAAACTTTCTCTAACTTAACCTAACCTAACCTAACTTAACCTAACTTAACCTAACCTAACCTAACTTAACCTAACTTAACCTAACCTAACCTAAAAATACAAAATTACCTTTAGTATGAAATATACATATATTGGGACACACATGTCCGGGACGCATTTGACCGGGACACAGTTGGCCAGGACGCAGGGTTGCGTATAGTGTGACACACATGACCTGTACACTTGTGTGACACACATGACCTGTACACTTGTGTGGCACACATGACCTGTACACTTGCGTGGCACACATGACCTGTACACTTGCGTGGCACACATGACCTGTACACTTGCGTGGCACACATGACACTGTACACATGACCTGTACACGTGGCACTCATGAGCTGTACACTTGTGTGGCACACATGACCTGTACACTTGTGTGGCACACATGACCTGTACACTTGTGTGGCACACATGACCTGTACACTTGTGTGGCACACATGACCTGTACACTTGTGTGGCACACATGACCTGTACACTTGTGTGGCACACATGACCTGTACACTTGTGTGGCACACATGACCTGTACACTTGTGTGGCACACATGACCTGTACACTTGTGTGGCACACATGACCTGTACACTTGTGTGGCACACATGACCTGTACACTTGTGTGGCACACATGACCTGTACACTTGTGTGTGACCTGCACACATGACCTGTACACTTGTGTGGCACACATGACCTGTACACTTGTGTGGCACACATGACCTGTACACTTGTGTGGCACACATGACCTGTACACTTGTGTGGCACACATGACCTGTACACTTGTGTGGCACACATGACCTGTACACTTGTGTGGCACACATGACCTGTACACTTGTGTGGCACACATGACCTGTACACTTGTGTGGCACACATGACCTGTACACTTGTGTGGCACACATGACCTGTACACTTGTGTGGCACACATGACCTGTACACTTGTGTGGCACACATGACCTGTACACTTGTGCGTGGCACACATGACCTGTACACTTGTGTGGCACACATGACCTGTACACTTGTGTGGCACACATGACCTGTACACTTGTGTGGCACACATGACCTGTACACTTGTGTGGCACACATGACCTGTACACTTGTGTGGCACACATGACCTGTACACTTGTGTGGCACACATGACCTGTACACTTGTGTGGCACACATGACCTGTACACTTGTGTGGCACACATGACCTGTACACTTGTGTGGCACACATGACCTGTACACTTGTGTGGCACACATGACCTGTACACTTGTGTGGCACACATGACCTGTACACTTGTGTGGCACACATGACCTGTACACTTGTGTGGCACACATGACCTGTACACTTGTGTGGCACACATGACCTGTACACTTGTGTGGCACACACGACCTGTACACTTGTGTGGCACACACGACCTGTACACTTGTGTGGCACACATGACCTGTACACTTGTGTGACACACATGACCTGTACACTTGTGTGGCACACATGACCTGTACACTTGTGTGGCACACATGACCTGTACACTTGTGTGGCACACACGACCTGTACACTTGTGTGGCACACATGACCTGTACACTTGTGTGGCACACACGACCTGTACACTTGTGTGGCACACACGACCTGTATACTTGTGTGGCACACACGACCTGTACACTTGTGTGGCACACATGACCTGTACACTTGTGTGGCACACATGACCTGTACACTTGTGTGGCACACATGACCTGTACACTTGTGGCACACATGACCTGTCCACTTGTGTGGCACACATGACCTGTACACTTGTGTGGCACACATGACCTGTACACTTGTGTGGCACACATGACCTGTACACTTGTGTGGCACACATGACCTGTACACTTGTGGCACACATGACCTGTACACTTGTGTGGCACACACGACCTGTACACTTGTGTGGCACACACGACCTGTACACTTGTGTGGCACACACGACCTGTGTACTTGTGTGGCACACGACCTGTGTACTTGTGTGGCACACATGACCTGTACACTTGTGTGGCACACATGGCCTGTACACTTGTGTGACACACATGACCTGTACACTTGTGTGGCACACATGACCTGTACACTTGTGTGGCACTCATGACCTGTACACTTGCGTGGCACACATGACCTGTACACTTGTGTGGCACACACGACCTGTATACTTGTGTGGCACACACGACCTGTATACTTGTGTGGCACACCCGACCTGTATACTTGTGTGGCACACACGACCTGTATACTTGTGTGGCACACACGACCTGTATACTTGTGTGGCACACACGACCTGTATACTTGTGTGGCACACACGACCTGTATACTTGTGTGGCACACATGACCTGTACACTTGTGTGGCACACATGACCTGTACACTTGTGTGGCACACATGAACTGTATACTTGTGTGGCACACATGACCTGTACACTTGTGTGGCACACATGAACTGTATACTTGTGTGGCACATGACCTGTACACTTGTGTGGCACCCACGCCCTGTACACTTGTGTGGCCCACACGACCTGTACACTTGTGTGGCACACACGACCTGTACACTTGTGTGGCACACACGACCTGTATACTTGTGTGGCACACACGACCTGTATACTTGTGTGGCACACACGACCTGTATACTTGTGTGGCACACACGACCTGTATACTTGTGTGGCACACACGACCTGTATACTTGTGTGGCACACATGACCTGTACACTTGTGTGGCACACATGACCTGTACACTTGTGTGGCACACACGACCTGTATACTTGTGTGGCACACATGACCTGTACACTTCACCGGAGAGTGTACTCACAGGTGATAATTCCCTGACCACGATAATCACATCACACACACAGTTTACAATAATTTATCCTCGTTATTACTTTTACGTGGTACACAAAGGTAACAGTTAACCATGTTCTGGTGCCATCCCAGTTACATCATCACATAAAGTAACAACAGACCTAGCTGGTCTGGGACCGGCCGTGAGGGTGCGGTCCTGATCAGCCGGGCTGTGGTGCATACGTTAGAAGACTGCGTGCGGTCAGTACTAAATATCTGGGCGATCAGACCTACAGCCGGGGCGTAGTCTGGGACCGGGCTGCGAGGCGGTGACCCCAAATCGTCTCAAGGTAATCTCCGGTAATCTCGTTTAATATAATGATGCAATCTAATAATAATAATAATAATGATAATGATAGCTTGAGTGAGGTTGTCTGCTGTCTATGCCCAGAATATAGTTCACTTGTATACTGTTTAACTTTCATAACGTAATTACACTTTGAGTTAGCGCTGTAATAACAGTTCCGAATTTACTATTGATCATATGGCATGAAATGTAAGCTGCAATATTGCTGTTTGCTCTCTCTGGGATTTTGTGTGCAAAGAGTGAATGAGTGAGTGAGGCGAGCAGATGGGAGCTCTTAATCCAGCAGTGTCAATAAGAGCGGCCATTGTTACAGTGTGGTAAGTAAACAAGACGGGATTAATGTCAACAACACAATGAGAACACTAAGTTCATCTCTCGGTTCTTGATGAATGTAAGGCTTGTGTGTGTGTATGTGTGTGACTTAACTATTTGTGGCTGCAGGGTCAAGTCACAGCTCCTGACCCTGCCTCCTCGCTGGTCGCTACTATAGGTCCACTACCTTCCTGCTCCATGAGCTTTATCGTATGTCTTAAAGCTATGTATGGATCGTGTCTCCACGACATCACTCTCAGGTTTGTCAGGCGCCCATACTGCAGCAGTATATGGTGATGTGCGCCTCAGGAAGTGTGTGTTGGTCAGTCATGTTAGGTGTTGGTCAGTCATGTTAGGTGTTGGTCAGCCATGTTGGGTGTTGGTCAGTCATGTTAGGTGTTGGTCAGCCATGTTGGGTGTTGATCAGTCATGTTAGGTGTTGGTCAGTCATGTTAGGTGTTGGTCAGCCATGTTGGGTGTTGATCAGTCATGTTAGGTGTTGGTCAGAGTTACTTGTCCTTCAACTGTTGCATCTTGATGCCCGTAAGAGACCCTCTTGATCTCAGAAATGGAAGCTACTCTCCCTTCTTTGGATCAGATATCACATGCCATCTCCAAGGCGCCACAAGGCCCATACAATTTAAAGCCTCTTCAGTGAATATAATTGTGATACTTGTACAAGGTGGTCGTACGTCGTGGAATATTAACAAATATGGATTCAGTCGTCATTGCTAGGTTGAGCTCTAGGTCTGGGGCCATTCATTTGTACCTCGATTAATGGGTGAGAGACCATACTCTTTGGTAACCAAGACACATAAGCAACAGTTAGCATCTTTATTCCGAAACGTTTCGCCTACACAGTAGGCTTCTTCAGTCGAATACAGAAAGTAGGCAGGAACAGTAGAGATGTGAAGACGGTGTAATGTCCATCACCCTTGATGTAGATTTGAGGTGGTCAGTCCCTCAGCCTGAGGGACTGACCACTGATGCCTAACTGTTGTTTTGTGTCTTACCAACCTGTCGGTATTGTATACCATTTTGATATTCACCATCCTCCTTTTGGGTTGTTGAAGGTTCTCTGTAAATGGTCCTGGGGTCACGCCCCCACCCCTCTGGTCTGAAACCAAGTCTCCTCGTTGATGGCCTGGCCAATTACACTCACTCTTAATGTAAGTTTATTTACATATAGGTATTACATAAATACAGTTACACAAATTATCATACATAGTAACAAATGTGTAAATTACGTAGGATAAGACCCCAAAATCAGACAGTGACTTACTCCACTGTTATCCTTCAACAGTTGCATCACAGCTCTTCTGACTTACTCCACTGTTATCCTTCAACGGTTGCATCACAGCTCTTCTGACTTACTCCACTGTTATCCTTCAACAGGTTGCATCACAGCTCTTCTGACTTACTCCACTGTTATCCTTCATCGGTTGCATCTCAGCTCGTCTGTCTTACTACACTGTTATCCTTCAACGGTTGCATCACAGCTCTTCTGACTTACTCCACTGTTATCCTTCAACGGTTGCATCACAGCTCTTCTGACTTACTCCACTGTTGTCCTTCAACGGTTGCATCACAGCTCTTCTGACTTACTCCACTGTTATCCTTCAACGGTTGCATCACAGCTCTTCTGATGAGGCACTAACACCAAGTTCCTTTTTTATCGAAGACAGCCAGAGGTCTGTTTTACACTGCTTTTCATTTCGGACATTCACCGTGTTCTGATCCACTTGTTCTCACAGGGTGATTTCGCTGTGCAGATTGGGGCTCATCCTCTAGAGTTTTCATGTCACGTTTTTATGTTGGGCGTTGTTCATGTTGCACTCGCCTCGTTGCTTTGTAGGATTGAGTCCTAGCTCTTGGTGCCACCTTGTGAGTACTATCCACTGGTTGTTTTGATTTCTGTCCTCCAGGGTTCGATCATACCTGCTCTTGAAGCTGTGTGTTGTGCAGGGAAAGGCTGAGCCCAGAGCGTGAGGCAAGGATGAACTTCTCTCTGGAGAAAATCCCAGAAGACCAACGCGAATCTCACTTTGCGCGCGTAAAATGATGCCGGAAAAAATAAAAATATAGAGAAAATGCGTTTGCTATTTTCCGGCTATTTTATTGTGCTATTGCGCTGATTAAAATGCTCCGTGTGTTGACGTAAACTGAAGAAGTGTAAGTGTGTAAACAAGTGTTTGTGTGTGAATGTTCTTGTACTTGTAACTGGTGAAGTATAGACGGCCGGGCCGCCTTTCAGGAAATGTTACAAGAAATACGCGGGGAAAAACACGCGGAACTGACGTGGAAATTAGCGCCAAAAGGCAAAATTTTTAGACGATGTGAAAGTTGTGGCTTCATGGTATACCTGTGCCTGATTTCGAGAGTTTTTTCTACTCTCGCAGCGTGGCTTGAGACCAGGCTTTTCTGCTGATTGCCTGTTCAATCAGGCTGTTGCTGTTTTGCGGCTCGCTGGCTCCACGTACAGCCTAGTTGATCTGGTACTTGGTGAAGATAGTGATACAGTTTGCTCTTCCAGACTTCTACTTTTCTTCCGGTAATGTTTGTGATATTAGCTGATAACAGGTTATGCCTACCTTTGATATACCTTGATGAGTTTCGTGAGTTTTATACTGTCAGAGCCCGGTGATGGTCCAGGCTCGTCTGATGCTTACCTGATCAATCATGCTGTTGCTGCTGGTTGAAGGTACAGGGCTAGTGTGTGCCTCCTCATTTTCAGAGTCTGCATGTGGATAGGCAGAGTTAAGAGGCTGACCTGTGGTACTATTTATCTGACACAGTTGATAATATCCCAAGCTCATTCTGGCAATTTTATGGCACAGTCAAATGGATGGTTTATATTGTCCATACACGTGGCTTCTGATGTTGAAATATCAAGCTCATTACAAGTGTTCGTCAAGGGATATAGGTGAAGGAATACACACGAGGATGTTCTGGGAGGCGTATAATGTGAGAGTCTTGAGGGGAAGCGTAATCTAGTGTAACGGCTAGCGGTAAGTGAGAGGAGGGAGGCCTCTAGCTAGCAACTCACGTGTGAGGGGCTCGTGGCGTCACAGCTAGCCAGGAGCCTATATATAACACAGCTGGGATTATCTAAGATACTACACAGGTAACACTATTGACATTCCCTCTCTCTCTCTCTCTCAACAAAATTGGGTACATCAGGTGTGTTATTACCACACTGTTGCATTTGCTAGCTGTAAAGATGGAACAAAAGTGAGTTGTGTTTCCTGTTATTCCATCACACAGGATGAGTCACAGTGTTGTAATGTGTCAGCCTGAGCTGGCAAGACTTCAGTAGTGTCAGCCTGAGCTGCAAGACTTCAGTAGCGTCAGTCTGGCTGGCAAGACTTCAGTAGTGTCAGCCTGAGCTGGCAAGACTTCAGTAGTGTCAGTCTGAGCTGGCAAGACTCAGTAGTGTCAGTCTGAGCTGGCAAGACTTCAGTAGTGTCAGCCTGAGCTGGCAAGACTTTAGTAGTGTCAGCCTGAGCGGCAAACTTCGACGTCGTCTGGCTGGCAAGGACCAGTGGGGAGCCTGAGCTGCCAAGACTTCAGTAGTGTCTTGGCTGGGACTTCAGTAGTGCGCCCGGGTGCCAAAACTTCGTAGTGCGCTGACTGGCAAAATTCAGTAGTGCAGCCTGAGCTGGCAAGACTTCAGAGGCGCCTGAGCTGGGAAGACTTGGTGTCGCCTGGCGGGAAAACTCAGAGTCCGTCGAGCTGGCAAAACTTCGTAGTGCAGTCTGAGCTGGCAAGTTTATAGTGTGTCTGGGCTGGCAAGACTTCATATGCGTCTGAGCTGGCGACCCAGTAGTGCCCCGAGCTGGGGGCCTTAGTATGCGCCCGAGCTGGCAAGACTTGTGTGTCGCCCGGCGGCAAGACTTCGAGTGTCGTCTGGTGGCAAACTTGAGTGCAGTCTGAGCTGGGAAGACCGTAGTGTCAGCCTGAGCTGGCAAGACTTCGTAGTGTCGTCTGAGCTGGAAGACTGGTGTCGCCCGAGCTGGAAACTTCAGAGTGGCCCGATTTGGGAAGACCAGAGTGCAGCCCAGCTGGCAAGACTTCAAAGGCGCCGAGCGGCAGACTTCAGAGTGGTCTGGCTGGCAAGACCAGTATGTCGCCTGAGCTGGCAAGACCGAGTGTGCTGAGCTGGCAAAACTTTAGGGCCCGGGGGCGGCAAGACTTCGAGTGTCAGTTGGTGGCAAAACCCGTGTGTCCGGTGGGAAAACTTTTTTTGGCAGCCTGAGCTGGCAAGACTTCAGTAGTGTCAGCCGAGCGGCAAGACTTTTGATGTCAGCCTGAGCTGGGAAGACTTCAGAGGCAGCCTGAGCTGGCAAACATCAGGTGTCAGCCGGCTGGCAAGACATCGGGGCGCCGAGGGGGAAACCAGAGTGCCTTGGGCTGGAAGCATCAGAGGCAGCCTGAGCTGGCAAGACTTTAGTAGTGCACCTGGCTGGCAAGACTGGTTTTGCCTGGTGGGGGACCCGAGTGTATCTGAGTGGGGACTTCATATGTCAGTCTGAGCTGGGAAAACTTCAGATGTAGCCTGAGCTGGCAAAACTTCAAAATTAGCCTGAGCTGGCAAGACTTCGTAGTGTCAGCCTGGGGGCTTTGAGTGTCACCGGCTGGAAAAAAATTCAGTAGTGTCCCCTGGCTGGCAAGAATCATGGCATAGCTGGCAAGAATCAGTAGTGCACCTGAGCTGGGAAGACTTGAGTGTCAGCCTGAGCTGGGAAGACTTCAAGGCGCCTGGTGGCAAGACTTCAGAGGGCGCCGATGGCAAGACTTTAGAGTGCCCTGAGCTGGCAAGACTTAAGTGTCCCTGGGTGGGAAAATTCAAGTGTCGCCAGCTGGAAACTTCGTGTGTCAGCCTGAGCGGGAAAATTCAAATGTCAGCTGAGCGGGAAACTTCAGTAGTGTCCCTGAGCTGGCAAGCTTCGAGTGCCCCGCCGGGTGGCAAGACTTCAGTAGTGTCAGCCTGGTGGGAAGACTTTGGAGTGCCGCCCGGGCTGGGACTTTGAGTGTCAGCCTGAGCTGGCAAAACTTCATAGTGTAGTCCGGCCCGGCGATTCGAGGGCAGCCTGAGCTGGCAAGACTTCAGTGTCGCCTGGGCGGCAAGACTTGGGTGTCAGCCTGAGCTGGCAAGACCAGAGTGTCGCTGAGGGGAAGCTTCAGTGTGGCCTGAGCTGGCAAGACTTCGAGTGTCAGTCACGGCAAGACCAGTGTCGGGGCCCGACGGGGAACGGGGTCGCCTGGCTGGCAAGACTTCAGAGGAGCCTGAGCTGGCAAGATTCAGGTTGCCTGGTAGACTTGTAGGCAGCCTGACTGGGAAGACCCCGAGTGTCAGCCCAGCTTGCAAATTCAAATGTCGGGGCCCGAGCTGGCAAGACTTGTGGCAGCCTGAGCTGGCAAGACTTCAGTAGTGTCAGCCGACTGGCAAGACTTCATAGTGTCAGCCTGACTGGCAAACTTCGAGTGTCAGCCTGAGCTGGAAAAATTCGATTCGCCGGCTGGCAAGACTTATAGTGTCGCCTGGCGGCAAAACTTTAGTGTCGCCTGAGCTGAAGACCGTAGGGCGCCTGAGCTGGCAAGACTTCAGTAGTTCGCCGAGCGGGGCTCGATGTCGCCTGAGCTGGCAAAACGTCGTTGTCACCCGGGCTGGCAAGACTCAGTATCAACTGACTGGCAAGACTTCGAGGCGCCCGAGCTGGCAAGACTTCAGAGTGTCAGCTGAGCTGGCAAGACAGGTGTCGCCTGAGCGGACTTCAATGGCCGCCCGAGCTGGCAAGACTTCAGTATGTCAGCCGAGCTGGCAAGACTTCAGTAGTTCGCCCGGCTGGCAAAACTTGGGCCGCCCGGCTGGCAAGACTTCAGTAGGTCGCCGGCGGCAAGACTTCCCCTGGTGGGCCCGGGTTCTGGACAGCGGAAAAACTCGAGTGCAGCCTGAGCTGGCAAGACTTCAGATGTCAGCCTGAGCGGGAAGACTTCGAGTGTGCTAGCTGGCAAGACTTCAGTAGTCGTCTGACTGGCAAGACTTCATAGTGCAGCCTGAGCTGGCAAGACCCGAGGCAGCCTGAGCTGGCAAGACTTTATTCGCCCGAGCTGGGACCGTAGTGCGTCTGAGCTGGGAAAACTTCGTAGTGCGCCTGAGCGGCAAGACGTCATAGTCAGCCTGACTAAAGACGTCAGTAATGCGCCTGAGCTAAAAACTTTAATTCAGCTGATGGCAAGACTTCAGTAGTGTCGCCTGAGCTGGCAAGACCAGAGTGTCGCCGGCTGGCAAATTTTAGTATGTCGCCCGAGCGGCAAGATTTTTGTCAGCCTGACTGGCAAGATTCAGTGTCCCTAGGCCTTCAGAGTGTCAGCCTGGCCTGGACTTCGAGTGTCCCTGAGCTGGCAAGACTTCATGTGTCAGCCGAGCTGGCAAGCTTCATAGTGTCAGCCTGAGCTGGCAAAATTCAGAGTGTCAGCCTGAGCTGGCAAGACTTCGTGGCGAGCTGGCAAGACCGTAGTGTCGTCGAGCGGGAAGACTTAGTGGTCGTCTGGTGGGAAGACTTTGGAGTGTCAGTCTGGCTGGAAGACCCGTAGCGTCAGTCTGAGCGGCAAAATTTAGTAGCGTCAGTCTGGCTGGCAAAAACGAGCGTCACCTGGCTGGCAAGACTTCGGGATTCAGCCGAGCTGGCAAAACTTCAGCCCGCCGAGCTGGGGGAGACTTCAGAGGTTTACCCAGCGGGGGGATTAAGGGCGTCGGCTGGGAGACTTCAGTGGCGTGACTGGCGAGACTTCAAAGTGTCAGCCTGGCTGGCGAGACTTCGGAGTGTCGCCTGAGCTGGCGGGCTTTTAGGCCTTGGTGGCGGATCAATGTGTCCCACTGGCGAGACTAGGTGTCGCCCGGGGCAAATTTAGAGTGTCAGCCTGGTGACGAGACCCTTTTTGGGGAGTCGGGTGGCAAGACTTCAGTAGTGGGGTCTGGGGCGTTTGTTTTTCGCGGCTGGCAAGACTTCATGTGTCGTCAGCTCAAAACCAGTAGTGTCAGCCTGAGCTCAAACTTCAGAGTGTCGTCTGAGCTGGCAAGACTTGTGGTCGTCTGAGCTGGCAAGACCCGAGTGTCAGTCTGAGCTGGCAAGATTCAGTAGGGCCTGAGCTGGGAAGACTTTGTGGCGCCTGAGCTGGCAAGACATCAAAAGTCAGCCCACTGGCAAGACCAGAGTGCTTGGCTGGCGACTTCGTAGTGTCAGCCTGGCTGGCAAGCGTCGAATGTCAGCCTGGTGGGGTCAGTAAGTCAGCCTGAGCTGGCAAGACTCGAGTGTCGTCTGAGCTGGCAAAACCGTATGTCAGCCTGGCTGGGAAGACTTGTAGTGTCGCCGGGGTGGCAAAACCGTGTGTCACCGACGGCAAAATTCGTAGTGTCCCTGGCTGGCAAAATTTGAGTGTCGCCTGAGCGGAAACTTCGTAGTGTCGCCTGACTGGCAAGACTTCATAGTGTCAGCCCCGGGTGGAAAACTTCAGAGTGTCGCCTGAGCTGGCAAGACTTCATAGTGCGCCTGGCTGGGACCGAGTGTCGCCCCAGCGGCAAGATTAGGCAGCCAGCTGGGGAAGATTAGAGCGTCGCCTGAGCTGGCAAGACCAGAGCTACCTGAGCTGGCGACGGGCCAAGCGTCAGCCTGACGGCAAGACTTTGGCGTCAGCCTGAGCTGGCAAAACCAGAGCGTCGCCGGCCAAGACTTTGTAGCGCGCCTGAGCTGGTAAGATTCGGGAGTGTCACCTGAGCGGGAAAACTTCCAGTGCGCCTGGCGGAAGACTTGTGTGTCACCGGCTGGCAAGAACTTTAGTAGTGTCAGCCTGAGCTGGCAAGACTTCGAGTGTCGCCCATGCAAAACTTCATGGCAGCCGAGCGGAAGACTTCCATGCACCCGGCTGGGGGACCGAGTGTCACCCCGGGGGCAAAATTCAAGGGGTAGCCTAGCTGGCAAGACTTCAGATGTCAGCCTGATGGCAAAACTTAGTGTCGGGCCCGGCTGGCAAAACTTCGTAGTGTCGCCTGAGTGGGAAATTCATGTGCAGCCTGAGCTAAAGCTTTGTAGTGCGCCCGGCTGGCAAGACTTCAATGTCGTCTGACGGAAGACCAGAGTGTCAGTCTGAGCTGGGAAGACTTGAGGGCGTCTGAGTGGCAAGACTTGGCGCGTCTGGCTGGCAAGAACGAGGGCGCCGAGCTGGAAGACCAAGTTTGGGCGGAAACTTCGAGCGTCGCCGGCTGGCGGACTTAAGTGTCAGCGAGCTGGCGAGACTTGAGTGCCGTGGCTGGCGAGACCCTAGGCCCTGAGCTGGCGAGACTTCGGAGGTCATGGCTGGCAAATTCCTGGCGGGCGGGGGGCGAGCTTCAAAGGCGGTGAGGGCGAGACTTGGGGCAGCCTGAGCCAAAAACTTCATAGTGTCAGCCCCGGCAGAGACTTCAGGCGTCAGCTGGCAAGACTTGTGTGTCGTCAGTTTGGGAAGACTTAATTTTCCCGCCCGAGCTGGGTTGGGGGTCTGGGGGGCAAGACTTATAGTCGCTGACGGGAGACTTCGAGGCACCAGGGCAAGACCAGAGTGTCGCCTGGCTGGCAAGATTCAGTAGTGTCGTCTGGGGCGACTGTAGTGCAGTCTGGCTGGGAAGACTTCCCCGAGTGTCAGCCGGCCGGCAAACTTTAGGTGTCAGCCTGAGCGGGGGGCTTCGAGGTTTTTCCGGCTGGCAAGACTTAAGGCAGCCTGACGGGGGATTTATAGTTCGGTCTGGGTGGCAAGACTTCAGAGTGTCAGCCGAGCTGGAAACTTTAGTAGTGTGGTCTGAGCTGGCAAAATTTTTGTGCGTCACGGGGAAGACTTCATATGTCGGTCTGAGCTGGCAAAACTTTTAAAATGCGCCGAGCTGGCAAAACTTCAGAGTCGGTCTGGTGGCAAAAACCGTAGGTCACCTGGCTGGCAAGACCGGGAGTTCGGTCAGCTGGCAAGATTCAGATTCAGCCTGGCTGGAAATTTTAAGGCGGGCGGCTGGCAAAACTTTAGTGTCAGCCTGAGCTGGCAAGACCATAGGGCCCGTCTGAGCGGGAAGACTTCAGAGTGTCGGTCTGGCTCAAGACTTCATAGTGTCAGCCTGAGCTGGCAAGACCGTAGTGTCGGTCTGAGCTGGAAAACTTTAATGTCTCAGCTGGCAAGACTTAAATGTCGCCTGACCCAAGATTTTGATTCAGTCTGGGGGGCAAGACTTCAGGTTCGGCTGAAGCTTTGTATGGGGGCCTGGCTGGCAAGACTTCGAGGCAGCCCGGCTGGCAAGACTTCAGTAGTGTCGCCCGGTGGGGGACTTCGGTGTGGGCCCGGCTGGCAGACCGAGTGCGCCGGTGGGAAGACTTCGAGTGCGCCTGGGGGCAAGACTTGAGTGTCGGGCCGGTAAGACCAGAGGCGTTCTGGCAAAACTTCGATGGTCTGAGCTGGCAAGATTCGAGGTCAGCCCGGAGCGGAAACTTCGTAGTGTCGGTCTGGCTGGGCTTCGATGTCGGTCGGTGGGAAGATTTTGAGTGTCAGCCTGGTGGCAAATTTGAGGCAGTCTGGCTGGGAAGATTTAGTAGTGTCGGTCTGAGCGGGAAGACTTTAGTGTCAGCCTGGATGGAAAATTTGTAGTGTCACCTGAGCGGCAAAATTTAGTATGTCAGCCTGAGCTGGGGAGACTTCAGTAGTATCGTCTGGTGGCAAGACTTCGTAGGTGGGGCTGGCTGGGGACTTATGTGTCAGCCCAGCCAAGACTTCGGTGCCGTCTGAGCTGGCAAACTTCCGTAGCGTCGTCGGTGGCGACTTCAGGGGCAGTCTGAGCTGGCAAGACTTTAGCGCCCGCTGGCTGGGACTTGAGCGCGTCCGGTGGGAAGACTTTAGTGTGTCAGCCGGCTGGGGACTTCATATGGCCTGAGCTGGGAAGCTTCAGAGTGCGCCTGAGCTGGCGAGACTTTAAGGGGTCAGCCCGGGGGGCGACTTCGTAGTGCCGAGCGGCAAGATTCGGGTGTGGGGTGAGCTGGCAAAACTTGGGGTCATCGAGCTAAAAACTTTGTGTGTCGTCTGGCCAAGACTTCGGGGAGTCTGAGCTGGAAACCCGTGTGGGTCTGGCTGGGAAGACTTCGTAGGCGTCTGGTGGCGATTCGTAGTGTCTTACTGGCAAAACTTGAGTGTCGTCTGGCTGGCGGACTTCAGATGTCAGCCTGAGCTGGCAAGACTTTAGTAGTGTCGCCTGAGCTGAAAACTTCAGAGCGTCACCCGACTGGAAACTTTGAGCGTCGCCTGACTGGGGAACTTGAGTGTCGCCTGAGCGGCGGTTCAGTATGTCAGTCTGAGCTCAGACCCAGTGGTCGCCCGAGCGGGGGACTTGAGGCACCTGAGCGGCAAGACTTTAGCGCGCCTGGGGCTGGCAAGACTTCGGTGTCGCCTGAGCGGCAAGACCAGAGTGCAGCCGGCGGCAAAACTTCAGTAAATGTCCCCGGCGGCAAAACTTAGTGTCAGCCTGGCTGGCAAAACTTCAGTGCGGGGGGCGGGCCTTTTAGTGGCGGTCTGAGCTGGCGACTTTTGGTCATGGCGGCACTTTAGGGTCGGTCTGAGCTGGGAAGACTTAGTAGTGTCGGTCTGAGCTGGCAAGACTTCAGAGGTACCCGAGCTGGCAAGACCATAGTGTCGTCAGCCGCTTTGATGTCGGTCTGAGCGGGAAGATTGGGTCGCCAGCTGGCAAGATTTGTAGTGCCCCGCCGGCTGGCAAAACTTCAGTGTCGCCCCAGCTGGCAGACTTTGTAGTGTCAGTCACGGCCCAGCCCCCCGGGGCGGCGGAAGATTTGTGGTGTCCCTGAGGGAAGACTTCGAGGTCGTCGGCTAAGACTTCAGAGCGTGGGCTGGCTGGGAAATCGTGGTGGGCGAGCTGGCAAGACTTGTAGGTCAGCGGCTGAAGACCGGCGTCCCTTTGGGGCAAGATTCAGTAGTGTCAGCCTGAGCTGGAGACTTCAGTGACTGGCTGGGCGACTTGAGGTCGCCCGAGCGGCAGACGGAGTGTCCGGGGCGGAAAAATTAGTAGTGTGCCAGCTGGAAAAACCGTGGCGTCTGGTGGCAAGACTTCGGGGAGTCTGAGTGGCAAGACTTCAGTGTCGTCTTTTAAAACTGGAAAATTGCAGTCCGCTGGGGCAAAACCGTAGTTGCTGAGCTGGCAAAACTTCATAGGCATTGGGGGGAAACTTCAGAGGCAGCTGGCTGGCAAAACCAGTAGGTCAGCTGGGCGGGGAGACTTCAGTAGTGTCGCCTGGCTGGCAGACTTCATGTGCCGCCCGAGCTGGCAAGACTTCAGTAGGCAGCCCCAGCTGGCAAAACTTTAGTAGGCAGCCTGGCTGGCGGACCGAGGCGCCGGCTGGCAAGGGGCCCAGGCGCTGAGCTGGCAGATTCAGAGTGTCAGCCGAGCGGGGGACTTCAGTAGTGTCGCCTGGCTGGCAAGATTTCAAAGGTCGCCCGAGCGGCGACTTCAGTAGGGCGGCCCCGAGTGGCAAAATTTAGTGCCGGGCCTGGTGGGCTTCAGATGTCGGGCTGGTGGGAAGACTTCGATGGTCTGAGCGGAAGACTTCAGGGTCGCCTGAGCTGGCAAAACTTCAGAGTGTCGCCCGAGCTGGAAACTTCAGAGTGTCCTGAGCTGGCAAAACTTCATAGTGTCAGCCTGGTGGCAAGACTTCAGCAGTCCACCAGCGGGAAAACTCAGTAGTGCGCCCGGTGGGGAAAAACTTAGGGGTCGTCTGAGCTAAAAAACTTCAAGGGCAGCCCCGGGGGCGACTCAGAGGCCCGCTGGTGGCAAGACTTCGTAGGGCAGTCGACGCAACTTCAGTGGGGGGGTCAGGGCCTGACTGGCAAGACTTCAGGGTCGCCCCGGTGGCAAAATTCAGTAGGGCAGCCCATTGGGAAAACTTGGGGGCCCTAAGGCTGGCAAAACTTTGATGTAGCCCGAGCTGGCGACTTCAGAGGCTTGGCTGGCAAGACTTTGGGAGTGCGCTGAGCTGGAACTTTAGTGTACGGTGGGGACCGTAGTGTCAGTCTGAGCTGGGGACTTCATTGTCGTCTGGGCTGGGAAATTTAGAGGGAGCTGGCTGGCAAGACTTCAGAGTGGTCTGAGCTGGGAAAACTTCAGAGGCGTTTACGGCAAACTTGAGTGTCCGGCTGGCGCTTCGAGGCCTGGCTGAAAACCGTAGTGTCGCCCGGCTCAAAACTTCGGGGAGGTCGTGAGTGGAGACCAGAGTGTCGCTGAGCGGCAGACCGTGTGTCGCCTGAGCTGGAGACTTCGAGGCCACCCGGGCTGGAAAAACTTGAGGTCAGCCTGAGCTGGCAGACTTCGAGTTCAGCCTGGGGGCAAGACTTTAAGGGGGAGGGGCAGGGGCCCCAAAAAACCAGGGGAAGACTTCAGTAGTGTCGGCTGGCTCAAAACTCATAGCGCAGCCTGAGCTGGCAAAACTTCAGAGGTCATGAGCTGGCAAGACTCCAAAACCGGGCCGGCGGCAAAATTTTAGTGTCGCCCGGCTGGCGACTTTAGTATTTTGCCTGAGCTGGCAAGATTTGGTGTCACCTGAGCGGCGGGGCTTTAGTGTCACCTGGCTGGCAAACTTCAGTAGTGTCAGCCCGAGCTGGCAAAACTTCAATAGGCGGTGAGGATATCGTCAAGTATTCCATTAAAGGCATTGTGGAAGATGGCAGATGTGGTGTGAGAGTGTAGGTGGTGAGTGAGGGTGTAGGTGGTGGGTGAGGTGTAGGTGGTGGTGAGGGTGTAGGTGGTGGTGAGGGTGTAGGTGGTGAGTGAGGGTGTAGGTGGTGGTGAGGTGTAGGTGGAGTGAGGTGTAGGTGGTGGGTGAGGTGTGGGTGTGGGTGAGGGTGTAGGGTGTGAGGTGGGGTGGTGGGTGAGGTGTGTGGGTGAGGTGTAGTGGTGAGGGGTGTAGGTGGTGAGTAGGTGGTGGTGAGGTGAGGTGGTGTGAGGGTGAGGTGGTGAGTGAGGTGTAGGTGGGTGAGGGTGAGGTGGTGAGTGAGGTGAGGTGGTGGTGAGGGTGTGGTGGGTGAGGTGTGGTGGTGGGTAGAGGTGGGTGGTGGGTGAGGTGTAGGTGGTGGTGAGGTGTAGGTGGTGAGTGAGGTGTAGGTGGTGGGTGAGGTGTAGTGGTAGTGAGGGTGTAGGTGGTGGGTGAGGGTGTAGGTGGTGGGTGAGGTGTGGTGGTGGGTGAGGTGTAGGTGGTGGTGAGGTGTAGGTGGTGGGTGAGGTGTGGGTGGTGGGTGGGGTGTGGGTGGTGGGTGGGGTGTAGGTGGTGGGTGAGGTGTAGGTGGTGGGTGTAGGTGGTGGGTGTAGGTCGTGGGTGTGGGTGGTGGGTGGGGTGTAGGTGGTGGGTGAGGTGTGGTGGTGGGTGAGGTGTAGGTGGTGGGTGAGGGTGTAGGTGGTGAGTGAGGGTGTAGGTGGTGGGTGAGGGTGAGGTGGTGGTGAGGGTGTAGGTGGTGGTGAGGGTGTGGTGGTGGGTGAGGTGTGGGTGGTGGGTGAGGGTGTAGGTGGTGGTGAGGTGTAGGTGGTGAGGTGAGGTGTGGGTGGTGGGTGAGGGTGTAGGTGGTGGGTGAGGGTGTGGGTGGTGGGTGAGGGTGTGGGTGGGTGAGGGTGGTGGTGGTGAGGGTGGGTGGTGGGTGAGGGTGTAGGTGGTGTAGGGTGTAGGTGGGTGGTGAGGTGTGAGTGGTGGGTGAGGTGTAGGTGGTGGGTGAGGATGTGGGTGGTGGGTGAGGGTGGTGGTGGGTGAGGGTGTAGGTGGTGGGTGAGGGTGGGTGGTGGGTGAGGGTGTAGGTGGTGGGTGAGTGTGGGTGGTGGGTGAGGGTGTAGGTGGTGGGTGAGGGTGTAGGTGTAGGTGGGTGGAGGTGTGGGTGGTGGGTGAGGTGTAGGTGGTGGGTGAGGGTGTAGGTGGTGGGTGAGGGGTGTAGGTGTGGTGAGGGGTGTGGGTGGTGGGTGAGGTGTAGGTGGTGGGTGAGGTGTGGGTGGTGGGTGAGGTGTAGGTGGTGGGTGAGGTTGTGGGTGGTGAGTGAGGTGTGGGTGGTGGGTGAGGGTGTAGGTGGTGGGTGAGGGTGTAGGTGGGGGTGAGGTGTAGGTTGTGGGTGAGGGTGTGGGTGGTGAGGGTGTGGGTGGTGGGTGTAGGTGGTGAGTGAGGGTGTGGGTGGTGGGTGGGGGTGTAGGTTGTGGGTGAGGGTGTGGTGGTGAGTGAGGGTGTGGGTGGTGGGTGAGGGTGTAGGTGGGGTGAGGGTGTGGGTTGTGGGTGAGGTGTGGTGGTGAGTGAGGTGTGGGTGGTGAGGGTGTGGGTTGTGGGGTGAGGTGTAGGTGGTGAGTGAGGGTGTGGGTGGTGGGTGAGGTGTAGGTGGTGAGTGAGGGTGTAGGTTGTGGTGAGGGTGTAGGTTGTGGGTGAGGGTGTAGGTAGTGAGTGAGGGTGTGGGTGGTGGGTGAGGGTGTGGGTGGTGAGTGAGGGTGTGGGTGGTGGGTGAGGTGTAGATGGTGAGTGAGGGTGTGGGTGGTGGGTGAGGGGTGAGTTAGTGAGGGTGTGGTGGTGGGTGAGGGTGTAGGTGGTGGGTGAGGTGTAGGTTGTGGGTGAGGTGAGGTGGTGAGTGAGGGTGTGTGGGTGAGTGTAGGTGGTGAGTGAAGGTTGGGTTGTGGTGAGGGTGTAGGTGGTGAGTGAGGGTGTGGGTGGTGGGTGAGGTGTAGGTGGTGAGTGAGGGTGTGGGTGAGGGTGTAGGTGGTGGGTGGGTGGTGGGTGAGGGTGTAGGTGGTGGGTGAGGTGTAGGTGGTGGGTGAGGGTGTAGGTGGTGGGTTAGGTGTAGATGGTGAGTGAGGGTGCGGTGGTGGGTGGGTGGTGAGTGAGGGTGTGGGTGGTGGGTGAGTGTGTATGTGGTGGGTGAGGTGCAGGTGGTGAGGGGGTGGGTCGTGGTGAGGTGTAGGTGGTGGGTGAGGGGGGGTGAGGTGTACGTGGTGGGTGTGGTGGTGGGTGAGGGTGTGGGTGGTGGGTGAATGAAAGATGGAGGAGGAGGCTGCGAGGAAGGTTTGGGACCTTAATGATGTGAGGTCAACTGCTGCTGGAGACCTTGAGGTCAAGGAGGAAAGGTTCCAATAGCACCTTTCTGGAAGCTGCAAACGCTGTAACCTCACCCTCATTGTTTATCTTTCATTGTTTACGGTTATCTTACCTTCATTGTTTACTCTTTGTGTGATTGTGATCAGTTAGCGGGGACCCTTGTTGTTGAGGGACTGGCATCGCCCCAAGAGTTGAGAGCCTTCCATGACTAATGTGAGGGTAAACGTGGTCGAAGATGCATGGCTGGCACTGCTATCCCAGGTACTACCCCTGACACTGCTGTCCCAGGCACTACTCGCTGGCATAACCCCTGGCACTGCTGTTCCTGGCACTACAAGTGTTGGTGGTCGCAGTTTTGATTTACCACACAGGCCACAGGCTGCCGGAAACACCATTATCCACCACTGATGTGCACCTTCACCTTCCTTCCCCTGCTGCCGCTGTTCCCACCACACACACGCCAACACGTATACACAAGACGCGTGTACGACAAGACAAGTACACAGGTACACAGCTTAAGGTGTGTGTGTGTGTGTGTGTGTGTGTGTGTGTCTGTGTCTGTCTGTCTGTCTGTCTGTGTGTGTGTGTGTGTGTGTGTGTGTGTGTGTGTGTGTGTGTGTGTGTGAGAGACTCCTTCCTACCTTCTCACTTTCCTGCCATATATATCTAGGGTAAATCAAATCAAATCAAATGGTAGAGGGGTATTAAGGGGTATAGCGCTGGTTGGCACCTGGGGCAACTGGTAGCACCTGGGGGACACCTGAGGGCACCTGGTAGCACCTTGGGGACACCTGAGGGCACCTGGTAGCACCTTGGAGGGCACCTGGGGCGCCTGGTAGCACCATGAGGGGCACCGTGCCCGCCAGGTAAGCGGCCACTGAGACTCGTTGCATTTTAATACACTAAAGTTCATCACACACTTCTGTCTCCAGCCTAACTGTTATATTTCACCTTCCTGAAGCTACAGACAATACGTCGAGTTATCGCGCGCACAAACACACACACACACACACACACACACACACACACACACACACACACACACACACACACACACACACACACACACACACATATTATATTATATATGTGAAATTCCAAGCGCTTCGGATTTCTCAAATTATCCTGGACCTGTAATGTCGTATGTGAGGTAATATCTCAGCCTTAGCCTTCCGCTGTTCTGTTATTTTACAGTTCCTTGATAATGTGAGAAATCACGAAAGCGCTTGAATTTCACAGTGGTTGTTCTGCATTTTGTGATATCACCTGTTTATTGTGATCTTATTGGGTGTATATAAAATATAGTGTAGACAAGAGCATGACGACACAGGAAAGGAAAAGCGTCCATAAATAATAATGCTTAAATTGATCTCTGAGCATCGTAGGAAGTAAGAATCAAGTTTTCCTGTTTGAGAAATTAAGACAGAAATGTTTGACCGGGAGGAAGGAAACGTCAGGACAGTCTGCGAGGTTGCCAGTGACTCTCCGTGGGTGGAAAATTTGGGTGCGTGTTAGGTTAATGGGGAAAGGAAGGGGTGTTATTTTTGAGTTTTAGTGTGGGGAATCAGGGGTTGGGTAGGGCGAGGATTGGTGTTGGTAGGTGAGGATTGGTGTTGGTAGGGTGAGGATTGGTGTTGGTAGGGTGAGGATTGGTGTTGGTAGGGCGAGGATTGGTGTTGGTAGGGTGAAGATAATAAGAGTTGGGATGGGACGAGGATAAGAGTTGGGATGACGAGCATAAGAGTTGGGATGAGAGGAGGATAAGAGTTGGGATGGGACGAGGATAGGAGTTGGGATAGGTTGGGCGAGGTGCCAAGATGGACTGGTGGGCGGAAGTGTGTGGCTGTGATGACTCCGCCAACTTTGCTTAATGTCCCAGTGTTCCAACCTTTATATATATATATATATATATATATATATATATATATATATATATATATATATATATATATAATATAATGTCATGCCGAATATGTAAAACTGATCAGTTGGCAAGAACTCATTTAAAATTAAGTTCTTTTAAAATTTTCTCTTATACGTTTAAAGATATATTTTTCATTAATGTTGATGTAAAAATTTATAATTTTACACCAAAAGGAACTTAGAAAACTTACCTAACCTTATTATAACAAGCGGAATTTATTTTAGCCTAACCAACTAAATATATTTTAGATTTGTTTACAATAATTTAATACTAAACAAACACAGTGAAATATTTTTTTCGTTAGGTTCAGAATGATTTTTAGAAATTATTGCATACACAAATTTCCACTTGTCCTATATGGCAAGATGAGCGTTGCTATTTAAGCCAAGATCGCAAGTTCTGCCTATTATGGCACGAATATATATATATATATATATATATATATATATATATATATATATATATATATATATATATATATATATATATATATATATATATTCACGTCAGTCGCCTCCCACCGAGGCAGGTAACCCCAAAAAAGAAAAACTTTCACCATCATTCTCACATAATCGCTGTCTTTCCAGAGGCGCTCAGATACCATAGATTAGATGTTACTCTAAACAGCCAATATCCCAAACCCTCTTTTAAAGCGCAGGCATTGCATGTCTTACCTCCAGGACTCGAGTCTGTCTAACCGGTTTCCTGAGTTCCTTCACAAAATATTAACCTACTCACACTCCAACAGCTCGTCAGGTCCCCAAAAACCGTTCAACTCCATTCACTCCTATCTAACACGCTCACGCATGCTTGCCGGAAGTCAAGCACCATGCACACAAAGCCTCTTTACCCCTCCTCCATCCATCCATGTAATTAAATTGTTGTATAATAATAACTCTCTTAAAGCCAACGAAATGACAGAACTGGAAAGCCTTCATAGAATCTTCATTACTTGTATTAATACAAACACCTGAACTACTTGGAACACTTTAAGAGGCATGTAAGTTCCCCGTCTTCTAGTATGTTCATTGTTCCACTGTAATCTATCTTGTCCATAATTACTATAACATTTGCTTTGTTTCGTAAGGTGAAGTCCAGAGCTGTCCTTAATTCGTGGTATAACTTAACAAATCTTTGATGAGGTTGTGTTGCAGAGTCTGAACACAGCTCAGACCTCTCGAACTTAGGTGCCTCTTAAGTCCCTTGATGTGTAATTCTTGGAACGTAGGCGTGAAAAATATATCATAATCTATACCTGAAAAATCCCTGAGGGGCTGGTTCCAAACCAGAGCACAGAAATTACTGTGTAAAGTCAAACATGGCAGACGGTGCAAAATAACCTATGAAAATCAGGAGCGTTAAAAGTACACGAAGAAGTTCTATAAGTATAAGGGGACCAAGACTTCAGAACCCTAAATGGTATAAGTCTGACCGAAACGTCGTCGTGGAGTTATTTGTATATTGTTCCAGTCACAGTATTGTGTTGTTTTGTTCTTCCTTCGTTCATAAGGAATGTTCAACAAAGCTCTGGCTGTCTTCAAGAAGAAACCGGAAAGATCCTGATTTTAACTCCAGATGAGCCGGGCTGTTGTGGCCGAGGTTGGAGTGCTGTGGCTGGTCTAGCGAGTCAACAAAGCCCTCTACTATTTCAGAAATTGATTGCAAAAGATTATGAAAATGGAGTTGCCTGACACGATAGCATAATTATGGTAACAAGATATCCCCGGCAGATGTCGTGATGCCTCCATCAGCCGTAGCGTCCTCTTACTCTTGCTATGCTACCCTGTAGCGTCCTCCCACCCTTGCTATGCTACCCTGTAGCGTCCTCCCACCCTTGCTATGCTACCCTGCTAGCGTCCTCCACCCTTGCTATGCTACCTGTAGCTTCCTCCCACCCTTGCTATGCTACCTTGAGCGTCCTCCCACCAATGCTACGCTCCTGCAGCGTCCACCACCAATGCTATGCTACCCTGTAGCGTCCTACCACCAATGCTATGCTACCCTGTGCGTCCTACCACCAATGCTATGCTCCCTGTAGCGTCCTACCACCAATGCTATGCTACCCTGTGCGTCCTACCACCAATGCTATGCTCCTAGCGTCCTCCCACCCTTGCTATGCTACCCTGTAGCGTCCTACCACCAATGCTATGCTGCCCTGTGCGTCCTACCACCAATGCTATGCTCCCTGTAGCGTCCTACCACCAATGCTATGCTACCCTGTAGCGTCCTCCCACCCTTGCTATGCTGCCTGTAGCGTCCTACCACCAATGCTATGCTCCCTGTAGCGTCCTCCCACCCTTATGCTACCCTGTGCGTCCTACCACAATGCTATGCTACCTGTAGCGTCCTACCACCAATGCTATGCTCCCTGTAGCGTCCTACCACCAATGCTATGCTACCCGTAGCGTCCTACCACCAATGCTATGCTCCTGTAGCGTCCTACCACCAATGCTATGCTACCACGTTATCAGGACTTTACACTTTGGGGACTATGGAAGATTTATGTTATCCAGATGCCATTAACTGAGAATAAAGCACGCCCTGCTAGAATAAATGATAGCATTGGAGGTCACACTGGATATGTTGGCCAGAACGGTGTTACTGGTGGTGCACGTGCTCGGTCGTGCTGGATATGTTGGCCAGTACGGTGTTACTGGTGGTGCACGTGCTCGGTCGTGCTGGATATGTTCGCCAGACGGTGTTACTGGTGGTGCACGTGGTCGGTCGTGCTGGATATGTTGCAGCCAGTACGGTGTTACTGGTGGTGCACGTGGTCGGTCGTGCTGGATATGTTGGCCAGTACGGTGTTACTGGTAGGACGTGGTCGGTCGTGCTGGATATGTTAGCCAGTACGGTGTTACTGGTGGTGCACGTGGTCGGTCGTGCTGGATATGTTAGGCCAGTACGGTGTTACTGGTGGTGCACGTGGTCGGTCGTGCTGGATATGTTAGCCAGTACGGTGTTACTGGTGGTGCACGTGGTCGGTCGTGCTGGATATGTTGCCAGTACGGTGTTACTGGTGGTGCACGTGGTCGGTCGTGCTGGATATGTTGGCCAGTACGGTGTTACTGGTGGTGCACGTGGTCGGTCGTGCTGGATATGTTGGCCAGTACGGTGTTACTGGTGGTGCACGTGGTCGGTCGTGCTGGATATGTTGACCAGAACGGTGTTACTGGTGGTGCACGTGGTCGGTCGTGCTGATATGTTGGCCAGTACGGTGTTACTGGTGGTGCACGTGGTCGGTCGTGCTGGATATGTTGGCCAGAACGGTGTTACTGGTGGTGCACGTGGTCGGTCGTGCTGGATATGTTAGCCAGTACGGTGTTACTGGTGGTGCACGTGGTCGGTCGTGCTGGATATGTTGGCCAGAACGGTGTTACTGGTGGTCACGTGGTCGGTCGTGCTGGATATGTTGGCCAGTACGGTGTTACTGGTGGTGCACGTGGTCGGTCGTGCTGGATATGTTGGCCAGTACGGTGTTACTGGTGGTGCACGTGCTCGGTCGTGCTGGATATGTTGGCCAGAACGGTGTTACTGGTGGTGCACGTGGTCGGTCGTGCTGATATGTTGGCCAGTACGGTGTTACTGGTGGTGCACGTGGTCGGTCGTGCTGGATATGTTGGCCAGTACGGTGTTACTGGTGGTGCACGTGCTCGGTCGTGCTGGATATGTTGGCCAGAACGGTGTTACTGGTGGTGCACGTGGTCGGTCGTGCTGGATATGTTGGCCAGTACGGTGTTACTGGTGGTGCACGTGGTCGGTCGTGCTGGATATGTTGGCCAGTACGGTGTTACTGGTGGTGCACGTGCTCGGTCGTGCTGGATATGTTGGCCAGAACGGTGTTACTGGTGGTGCACGTGGTCGGTCGTGCTGGATATGTTGGCCAGTACGGTGTTACTGGTGGTGCACGTGGTCGGTCGTGCTGGATATGTTGGCCAGTACGGTGTTACTGGTGGTGCACGTGGTCGGTCGTGCTGGATATGTTGGCCAGTACGGTGTTACTGGTGGTGCACGTGGTCGGTCGTGCTGGATATGTTGGCCAGTACGGTGTTACTGGTGGTGCACGTGGTCGGTCGTGCTGGATATGTTGGCCAGTACGGTGTTACTGGTGGTGCACGTGCTCAGTCGTGCTGGATATGTTGGCCAGAACGGTGTTACTTGGTGCACGTGGTCGGTCGTGCTGGATATGTTGGCCAGTACGTTGTTACTGGTGGTGCACGTGGTCGGTCGTGCTGGATATGTTGGCCAGTACGGTGTTACTGGTGGTGCACGTGGTCGGTCGTGCTGGATATGTTGGCCAGTACGGTGTTACTGGTGGTGCACGTGGTCGGTCGTGCTGGATATGTTGGCCAGTACGGTGTTACTGGTGGTGCACGTGGTCGGTCGTGCTGGATATGATGCCAGTACGGTGTTACTGGTGGTGCACGTGGTCGGTCGTGCTGGATATGTTGGCCAGTACGGTGTTACTGGTGGTGCACGTGGTCGGTCGTGCTGGATATGTTGGCCAGAACGGTGTTACTGGTGGTCACGTGGTCGGTCGTGCTGGATATGTTGCCAGTACGGTGTTACTGGTGGTGCACGTGGTCGGTCGTGCTGGATATGTTGGCCAGTACGGTGTTACTGGTGGTGCACGTGCTCGGTCGTGCTGGATATTTGGCCAGAACGGTGTTACTGGTGGTGCACGTGGTCGGTCGTGCTGGATATGTTGCCAGTACGGTGTTACTGGTGGTGCACGTGGTCGGTCGTGCTGGATATGTTGGCCAGTACGGTGTTACTGGTGGTGCACGTGCTCGGTCGTGCTGGATATTTAGCCAGAACGGTGTTACTGGTGGTGCACGTGGTCGGTCGTGCTGGATATGTTGGCCAGTACGGTGTTACTGAGTGGTGCACGTGGTCGGTCGTGCTGGATATTTGGCCAGTACGGTGTTACTGGTGGTGCACGTGCTCGGTCGTGCTGGATATGTTGGCCAGAACGGTGTTACTGGTGGTGCACGTGGTCGGTCGTGCTGGATATGTTGGCCAGTACGGTGTTACTGGTGGTCACGTGGTCGGTCGTGCGGATATGTTGGCCAGAACGGTGTTACTGGTGTGCACGTGGTCGGTCGTGCTGGATATGTGCCAGTACGGTGTTACTGGTGGTGCACGTGGTCGGTCGTGCTGGATATGTTGGCCAGTACGGTGTTACTGGTGGTGCACGTGGTCGGTCGTGCTGGATATGTTGGCCAGAACGGTGTTACTGGTGGTGCACGTGGTCGGTCGTGCTGGATATGTTGGCCAGTACGGTGTTACTGGTGGTGCACGTGGTCGGTCGTGCTGGATATGTTGGCCAGTACGGTGTTACTGGGGTGCACGTGGTCGGTCGTGCTGGATATGTGGCCAGTACGGTGTTACTGGTGGTGCACGTGGTCGGTCGTGCTGGATATGTTGGCCAGTACGGTGTTACTGGTGGTGCACTTGGTCGGTCGTGCTGGATATGTTGGCCAGTACGGTGTTACTGGTGGTGCACGTGGTCGGTCGTGCTGGATATGTTGCCAGAACGGTGTTACTGGTGGTGCACGTGGTCGGTCGTGCTGGATATGTTGGCCAGTACGGTGTTACTGGTGGTGCACGTGGTCGGTCGTGCTGGATATGCTGTGCCAGTACGGTGTTACTGTGGTGCACGTGCTCGGTCTGCTGATATGTTGGCCAGAACGGTGTTACTGGTGGTGCACGTGGTCGGTCGTGCTGGATATGTTGGCCAGCATGCGTGTTACTGGTGGTGCACGTGGTCGGTCGTGCTGGATATGTTGGCCAGTACGGTGTTACTGGTGGTGCACGTGGTCGGTCGTGCTGGATATGTTGGCCAGTACGGTGTTACTGGTGGTGCACGTGGTCGGTCGTGCTGGATATGTTGGCCAGTACGGTGTTACTGGTGGTGCACGTGGTCGGTCGTGCTGGATATGTTGGCCAGTACGGTGTTACTGGTGGCACTGGTCGGTCGTGCTGGATATTTGGCCAGAACGGTGTTACTGGTGGTGCACGTGGTCGGTCGTGCTGGATATGTTGGCCAGAACGGTGTTACTGGTGGTGCACGTGGTCGGTCGTGCTGGATATGTTGGCCAGAACGGTGTTACTGGTGGTGCACGTGCTCGGTCGTGCTGGATATGTTGCCAGTACGGTGTTACTGGTGGTGCACGTGGTCGGTCGTGCTGATATGTTGGCCAGTACGGTGTTACTGGTGGTGCACGTGGTCGGTCGTGCTGGATATGTTGGCCAGAACGGTGTTACTGGTGGTGCACGTGGTCGGTCGTGCTGGATATGTTGGCCAGTACGGTGTTACTGGTGGTGCACGTGGTCGGTCGTGCTGGATATGTTGGCCAGTACGGTGTTACTGGTGTGCACGTGGTCGGTCGTGCTGGATATGTTGCCAGAACGGTGTTACTGGTGGTGCACGTGGTCGGTCGTGCTGGATATGTTGGCCAGTACGGTGTTACTGGTGGTGCACGTGGTCGGTCGTGCTGGATATGTTGGCCAGTACGGTGTTACTGCAGTGTGCACGTGGTCGGTCGTGCTGGATATGTTGGCCAGTACGGTGTTACTGGTGGTGCACGTGGTCGGTCGTGCTGGATATGTTGGCCAGTACGG
>NC_091298.1:61526250-61546250 GCF_038502225.1 Cherax quadricarinatus
CAACGTGGCAAGGATAGCTGTCTGCAACATGGCAAGGATAGCTGTCTGCAACATGGCAAGGATAGCTGTCTGCAACGTGGCAGGGATAGCTGTCTGCAACGTGGCAAGAATAGCTGTCTGCAACGTGGCAAGGATAGCTGTCTGCAACGTGGCAAGGATAGCTGTCTGCAATGTGGCAAGAATCGCTGTCTGCAAAATGGCAAGGATAGCTGTCTGCAACATGACAAGGATAGCTGTCTGCAACGTGGCAAGGATAGCTGTCTGCAACGTGGCAAGGATAGCTGTCTGCAACGTGGCAAGCATAGCTGTCTGCAACGTGGCAAGGATAGCTGTCTGCAACATGGCAAGGATAGCTGTCTGCAACGTGGCAAGGATAGCTGTCTGCAACGTGGCAAGAATAGCTGTCTGCAACGTGGCAAGGATAGCTGTCTGCAACGTGGCAAGGATAGCTGTCTGCAACGTGGCAAGGATAGCTGTCTGCAACATGGCAAGGATGGCTGTCTGCAACGTGGCAAGTATAGCTGTCTGCAACGTGGCAAGGATAGCTGTCTGCAACGTGGCAAGGATAGCTGTCTGCAATGTGGCAAGATTCGCTGTCTGCAAAATGGCAAGGATAGCTGTCCGCAACATGGGAAGGATAGCTGTCTGCAACGTGGCGAGAATAGCTGTCTGCAGCGTGGCAAGAATAGCTGTCTGCAACATGGCAAGGATAGCTGTCTGCAACGTGACAAGGATAGCTGTCTGCAACGTGGCAAGGATAGCTGTCTGCAACGTGGCGAGAATAGCTGTCTGCAACATGGCAAGGATAGCTGTCTGCAACGTGGCAAGGATAGCTGTCTGCAGCGTGGCAAGAATAGCTGTCTGCAGCGTGGCAAGAATAGCTGTCTGCAACATGGCAAGGATTGCTGTCTGCAACATGGCAAGGATGGCTGTCTGCAACGTGACAAGGATAGCTGTCTGCAACGTGGCAAGGATAGCTGTCTGTAACATGGCAAGGATAGCTGTTTGCAACATGGCAAGGATAGCTGTCTGCAGCGTGGCAAGGATAGCTGTCTGCAACGTGGCAAGGATACCTGTCTGCAACGTGACAGGAATAGCTGTCTGCAACGTGGCAAGGATATCTGTCTGCAACGTGGCAAGGAATGCTGTCTTTAAGACAGCTTTCCTTAAATGTTAGGCTGCATGTTAGGCTGTACCTCAAGGCTAAGTTTCTTGTAAATTAAGACACACTAACTTACGAAACCACGGAACGGGTTTGTTTGTAGTCGTGTTAGCACGATTTCGTGAGTCATGATGACGGGTTTGAGGGGACAAGAGCTAAAGTTCGTCACGGCCACGCTGTCGGGAGATTCATCTGTAAAAGCTTGCATTTGTGGTCACAGTGGTGGCCCGTGCTAACCTCCCTATGATGTATAAATGTACCTAGTTGGATGAATCTTATGGTAGCCAGCTGGCCTAGTGGGTAACGCACTAGCCTGTAGTTTTACCACTTACGTGCCGCGAGTTCAGTACCCACCCGTGCCGTGTAAATTATCTTGTGCTTACGACACCAGCCAAAGACGGTAAAGGGGCGTCTTAAGGTGGGCAGCATGGGACATGTCGTAGTTTCCTCCAACGGTAGTTACGTTACATTACGCTAACTTTATTTGGAAAATATAATGGCCCAGACGTTAGTGTAAATTACGTCCCATGTACGACAGTAAGGAAGCAGGTTAAAGAGCCGGCTTACGTCTGGCAGAGCGGGACATAATTTTAGCCTCTTAGAACCTTGGTTAATGGAAGTTAACTTTGGTTAATGGAAGTTAACTTCTGTGTACAACAGTAACGAAGTAACGACGGCAGGCACTGTACAGTAGACAACGCAGGACGTGTGTTAGTCTCGTAGAGCGTTAGTATCCCGACGCAAGCTATGTTGAGAGGTTCAAATTAATCTAAATCTGGCAACATAGCTCAGAAGCTGGTGTGGTTAATCTGAACCTGGCAACATAGCTAGGAAGTTGATGTGGTTAATCTGAACCTGGCAACATAGCTTGGAAGCTGGTGTGGTTAATCTGAACCTGGCAACATAGCTTGGAAGTTGATGTGGTTAATCTGAACCTGGCAACATAGCTTGGAAGCTGGTGTGGTTAATCTGAACCTGGCAACATAGCTAGGAAGTTGATGTGGTTAATCTGAACCTGGCAACATAGCTTGGAAGCTGGTGTGGTTAATCTGAACCTGGCAACATAGCTTGGAAGCTGGTGTGGTTAATCTGAACCTGGCAACATAGCTTGGAAGCTGGTGTGGTCAATCTGAACCTGGCAACATAGCTAGGAAGTTGGTGTGGTTAATAAGAACCTGGCAACATAGCTAGGAAGTTGGTGTGGTTAATCTGAACCTGGCAACATAGCTTGGAAGCTGGTGTGGTTAATCTGAACCTGGCAACATAGCTTGGAAGCTGGTGTGGTTAATCTGAACCTGGCAACATAGCTTGGAAGCTGGTGTGGTTAATCTGAACCTGGCAACATAGCTTGGAAGCTGGTGTGGTTAATCTGAACCTGGCAACATAGCTTGGAAGCTGGTGTGGTTAATCTGAACCTGGCAACATAGCTTGGAAGCTGGTGTGGTTAATCTGAACCTGGCAACATAGCTTGGAAGCTGGTGTGGTTAATCTGAACCTGGCAACATAGCTTGGAAGCTGGTGTGGTTAATCTGAACCTGGCAACATAGCTTGGAAGCTGGTGTGGTTAATCTGAACCTGGCAACATAGCTTGGAAGCTGGTGTGGTTAATCTGAACCTGGCAACATAGCTTGGAAGCTGGTGTGGTTAATCTGAACCTGGCAACATAGCTTGGAAGCTGGTGTGGTTAATCTGAACCTGGCAACATAGCTTGGAAGCTGGTGTGGTTAATCTGAACCTGGCAACATAGCTTGGAACCTGGTGTGGTTTATCTGAACCTGGCATCTTAGCTTGGAACCTGGTGTGGTTAATCTGAACCTGGCAACATAGCTTGGAACCTGGTGTGGTTAATCTGAACCTGGCAACATAGCTTGGAACCTGGTGTGGTTAATCTGAACCTGGCAACATAGCTTGGAAGCTGGTGTGGTTAATCTGAACCTGGCAACATAGCTTGGAACCTGGTGTGGTTAATCTGAACCTGGCAACATAGCTTGGAAGCTGGTGTGGTTAATCTGAACCTGGCAACATAGCTTGGAACCTGGTGTGGTTAATCTGAACCTGGCAACATAGCTTGGAAGCTGGTGTGGTTAATCTGAACCTGGCAACATAGCTTGGAACCTGGTGTGGTTAATCTGAACCTGGCAACATAGCTTGGAACCTGGTGTGGTTAATCTGAACCTGGCAACATAGCTTCGAAGCTGGTGTGGTTAATCTGAACCTGGCAACATAGCTTGGAAGCTGGTGTGGTTAATCTGAACCTGGCAACATAGCTTGGAACCTGGTGTGGTTAATCTGAACCTGGCAACATAGCTTGGAACCTGGTGTGGTTAATCTGAACCTGGCAACATAGCTTGGAACCTGGTGTGGTTAATCTGAACCTGGCAACATAGCTTGGAACCTGGTGTGGTTAATCTGAACCTGGCAACATAGCTTGGAACCTGGTGTGGTTAATCTGAACCTGGCAACATAGCTTGGAACCTGGTGTGGTTAATCTGAACCTGGCAACATAGCTTGGAACCTGGTGTGGTTAATCTGAACCTGGCAACATAGCTTGGAAACTGGTGTGGTTAATCTGAACCTGGCAACATAGCTTGGAACCTGGTGTGGTTAATCTGAACCTGGCAACATAGCTTGGAAACTGGTGTGGTTAATCTGAACCTGGCAACATAGCTTGGAACCTGGTGTGGTTAATCTGAACCTGGCAACATAGCTTGGAACCTGGTGTGGTTAATCTGAACCTGGCAACATAGCTTGGAACCTGGTGTGGTTAATCTGAACCTGGCAACATAGCTTGGAACCTGGTGTGGTTAATCTGAACCTGGCAACATAGCTTGGAAGCTGGTGTGGTTAATCTGAACCTGGCAACATAGCTTGGAACCTGGTGTGGTTAATCTGAACCTGGCAACATAGCTTGGAACCTGGTGTGGTTAATCTGAACCTGGCAACATAGCTTGGAACCTGGTGTGGTTAATCTGAACCTGGCAGCATAGCTTGGAACCTGGTGTGGTTAATCTGAACCTGGCAACATAGCTTGGAACCTGGTGTGGTTAATCTGAACCTGGCAACATAGCTTGGAACCTGGTGTGGTTAATCTGAACCTGGCAACATAGCTTGGAAGCTGGTGTGGTTAATCTGAACCTGGCAACATAGCTTGGAAGCTGGTGTGGTCAATCTGAACCTGGCAACATAGCTAGGAAGTTGGTGTGGTTAATAAGAACCTGGCAACATAGCTAGGAAGTTGGTGTGGTTAATCTGAACCTGGCAACATAGCTTGGAAGCTGGTGTGGTTAATCTGAACCTGGCAACATAGCTTGGAAGCTGGTGTGGTTAATCTGAACCTGGCAACATAGCTTGGAAGCTGGTGTGGTTAATCTGAACCTGGCAACATAGCTTGGAAGCTGGTGTGGTTAATCTGAACCTGGCAACATAGCTTGGAAGCTGGTGTGGTTAATCTGAACCTGGCAACATAGCTTGGAAGCTGGTGTGGTTAATCTGAACCTGGCAACATAGCTTGGAAGCTGGTGTGGTTAATCTGAACCTGGCAACATAGCTTGGAAGCTGGTGTGGTTAATCTGAACCTGGCAACATAGCTTGGAAGCTGGTGTGGTTAATCTGAACCTGGCAACATAGCTTGGAAGCTGGTGTGGTTAATCTGAACCTGGCAACATAGCTTGGAAGCTGGTGTGGTTAATCTGAACCTGGCAACATAGCTTGGAAGCTGGTGTGGTTAATCTGAACCTGGCAACATAGCTTGGAAGCTGGTGTGGTTAATCTGAACCTGGCAACATAGCTTGGAACCTGGTGTGGTTAATCTGAACCTGGCAACATAGCTTGGAACCTGGTGTGGTTAATCTGAACCTGGCAACATAGCTTGGAACCTGGTGTGGTTAATCTGAACCTGGCAACATAGCTTGGAACCTGGTGTGGTTAATCTGAACCTGGCAACATAGCTTGGAAGCTGGTGTGGTTAATCTGAACCTGGCAACATAGCTTGGAACCTGGTGTGGTTAATCTGAACCTGGCAACATAGCTTGGAAGCTGGTGTGGTTAATCTGAACCTGGCAACATAGCTTGGAACCTGGTGTGGTTAATCTGAACCTGGCAACATAGCTTGGAAGCTGGTGTGGTTAATCTGAACCTGGCAACATAGCTTGGAACCTGGTGTGGTTAATCTGAACCTGGCAACATAGCTTGGAAACTGGTGTGGTTAATCTGAACCTGGCAACATAGCTTGGAACCTGGTGTGGTTAATCTGAACCTGGCAACATAGCTTGGAAACTGGTGTGGTTAATCTGAACCTGGCAACATAGCTTGGAACCTGGTGTGGTTAATCTGAACCTGGCAACATAGCTTGGAACCTGGTGTGGTTAATCTGAACCTGGCAACATAGCTTGGAACCTGGTGTGGTTAATCTGAACCTGGCAACATAGCTTGGAAACTGGTGTGGTTAATCTGAACCTGGCAACATAGCTTGGAACCTGGTGTGGTTAATCTGAACCTGGCAACATAGCTTGGAACCTGGTGTGGTTAATCTGAACCTGGCAACATAGCTTGGAAACTGGTGTGGTTAATCTGAACCTGGCAACATAGCTTGGAAACTGGTGTGGTTAATCTGAACCTGGCAACATAGCTTGGAACCTGGTGTGGTTAATCTGAACCTGGCAACATAGCTTGGAAGCTGGTGTGGTTAATCTGAACCTGGCAACATAGCTTGGAACCTGGTGTGGTTAATCTGAACCTGGCAACATAGCTTGGAACCTGGTGTGGTTAATCTGAACCTGGCAACATAGCTTGGAACCTGGTGTGGTTAATCTGAACCTGGCAGCATAGCTTGGAACCTGGTGTGGTTAATCTGAACCTGGCAACATAGCTTGGAACCTGGTGTGGTTAATCTGAACCTGGCAACATAGCTTGGAACCTGGTGTGGTTAATCTGAACCTGGCAATATAGCTTGGAAACTGGTGTGGTTAATCTGAACCTGGCAACATAGCTTGGAACCTGGTGTGGTTAATCTGAACCTGGCAACATAGCTTGGAAACTGGTGTGGTTAATCTGAACCTGGCAACATAGCTTGGAACCTGGTGTGGTTAATCTGAACCTGGCAACATAGCTTGGAACCTGGTGTGGTTAATCTGAACCTGGCAACATAGCTTGGAACCTGGTGTGGTTAATCTGAACCTGGCAACATAGCTTGGAAACTGGTGTGGTTAATCTGAACCTGGCAACATAGCTTGGAACCTGGTGTGGTTAATCTGAACCTGGCAACATAGCTTGGAACCTGGTGTGGTTAATCTGAACCTGGCAACATAGCTTGGAAACTGGTGTGGTTAATCTGAACCTGGCAACATAGCTTGGAAACTGGTGTGGTTAATCTGAACCTGGCAACATAGCTTGGAACCTGGTGTGGTTAATCTGAACCTGGCAACATAGCTTGGAACCTGGTGTGGTTAATCTGAACCTGGCAACATAGCTTGGAACCTGGTGTGGTTAATCTGAACCTCGACATCTTCATAATTGTTTCTCCAAGAGAATAATGCGAATAACAAATCAAACAATATATTAAATGCAATTAAATGAATAATTTAGAGAGGATGGGAAAATTGAATAAATGAATAATGAAGCGTAAGTCTTGGTGACCAAGCTGGTGGTGCGTTAGTGGTGCGTTGAAACTTGGTGACCAAGCTGGTGGTGCGTTAGTGGTGCGTTGAAACTTGGTGACCAAGGTGGTGGTGCGTTAGTGGTGCGTTGAAGTTTGGTGACTGTTATGGAAGCTACAGCAGCGCCTCCTACCATCACCTTCTTTACTTCCATACAGACTCGCTATGTATGTTACACACACACACACACACACACACACACACACACACACACACACACACACACACACACACACGAGTTAATTTTTTTGAGTCGATGTTGTAGAGTATGGTAGATAACTGTACACTAAGGTTAATATTAGTACAAGTGTGTTCTGGGTTTAAAAGCAACTCTCCGGCCTTGAATACATATATTGTTTTATGCAAATTTAGGAGCCCCCACTCTGATATGTTTTTGTGCGTATGTTATACTATATTCCTGGCGTCTGTATTGCTGTAGTTGTTGTATTTGTTGATGTAGGTTGTATGTGTTGCTTTTGTTCTTGTTAAAGTGTGTGTGTGTGTGAATGTTTTTGTGTTAGTGAAGGGTTTTGCATGTTGTGAAGGGTGTTTTATGTTGCACGTCTTGATGAAGGGTGTGTATGTTGCTGTATGTGTTGCTTAAAGAGTGTTGTATGTGTTGAAGTGGTGTTGATGTGTAGGTCACCTTGAGACAGTAATTTAGGTGGTTGGATCAACATACATGAGCAGTGAAGTTTCTCCACTTAGTCCCCAGGTCTACAATTTTGCCTCCTTGAACGGACCTATTTAGCATACAGCAACACTCCAGCCTAGTGAGCCGAGTATCGTCACTGGCCTGGCATCCCTTCTTTTGAAGACTCGCGGTTACCCAGGCCATTATTTTCTTCATGTTATGGTAGTTACAGTGTTGAGATCTGACATTATCACTCCCAGGTTTCTCATATTAGTCTCGCGTTCTCTTGAGTGATTCGGGTTTGTTTTATACCACTTGCAAGTCTTTTGTTTTATGAATCTTTCCATAACGGAGAAGCTGTAACATGTCCTCACTGAACATCACACCCTACTGGTCTAACGCTTTCCCCATGATTAAACTAAAACAGTTGTAAACAGTATCAGTCTTTAATGGCTGATTCAGCTTACTAATATATTATTTCTTTGTTTTATGCTGTGTAAGTGTACTTATTCTTGGATTCTGTGCGCCTGGTGTTGTCAGTGGTTGACTGGAGGACTTGCTTTATATCTGCTTGAAGATTTGCCGCGTTCCTGATGGATGTTACTTTCACACTGGTTCTTAGTATTATCTGCAAAAGGTGATATATGATTTATGTCTCTGTGTCGGATATAAGAACTAGAAATAGAAGAGGGACTAGTTGTGTGCCTTGTGGAACTGAGCTTTTCACTGTGGTAGCCTCCGATTTCACTATTCATTTTTTAGGAGTGCTCATGTCAGAACTTACGTTCAAGAATCACAGAAGTGTTGCTATCACAAACACAACTAATTGATAGGTTGAATAACTAGAACACTCGAGAGTCTCGTGTGCTCTCTAGGCTGCAGTATTGCTACACACTAACAACCCCTTTTAAGGCAGGCGAAGATAAATAATGGCTATAATCGTAACCATTATTTTTAAAGGGGGTAGATGGGTAAGCCAGCAGAAGGCCTCGGTCAGATGACCAAAAGCTCCAGCGGCTGGTCATCATATGACTAAAACCCGCGTCAGGAAACACTTACGTTTCCTATACAGTAGCCAGGTGTGTGGAGTATAGTGTTACACAGTAACCAGGTGTGTGGAGTATAGTGTTACACAGTAACCAGGTGTGTGGAGCATAGTGTTATACAGTAACCAGGTGTGTGGAGTATAGTGTTATACAGTAACCAGGTGTGTGGAGTATAGTGTTATACAGTAACCAGGTGTGTGGAGTATAGTGTTATACAGTAACCAGGTGTGGAGTATAGTGTTATACAGTAACCAGGTGTGTGGAGTATTGTGTTATACAGTAACCAGGTGTGTGGAGTATAGTATTGTACAGTAACCAGGTGTGTGGAGTATAGTGTTATACAGTAACCAGGTGTGTGGAGTATAGTGTTATACAGTAGCCAGGTGTGTGGAGTATAGTGTTATACAGTAGCCAGATGTGTGGAGTATAGTTATACAGTAACCAGGTGTGTGGAGTATAGTGTTATACAGTAACCAGGTGTGTGGAGTATAGTGTTATACAGTAATCAGGTGTGTGGAGTATAGTGTTATACAGTAACCAGGTGTGTGGAGTATAGTGTTATACAGTAACCAGGTGCGTGGAGTATAGTGTTATACAGTAACCAGGTGTGTGGAGTATAGTGTTATACAGAAACCAGGTGTGTGGAGTATAGTATTGTACAGTAACCAGGTGTGTGGAGTATAGTGTTATACAGTAACCAGGTGTGTGGAGTATAGTGTTATACAGAAACCAGGTGTGTGGAGTATAGTATTGTACAGTAACCAGGTGTGTGGAGTATAGTATTGTATAGTAGCCAGGTGTGTGGAGTATAGTGTTATACAGTAGCCAGGTGTGTGGAGTATAATGTTATACAGTAGCCAGGTGTGTGGAGTATAGTGTTATACAGTAACCAGGTGTGTGGAGTATAGTGTTATACAGTAACCAGGTGTGTGGAGTATAGTGTTATACAGTAACCAGGTGTGTGGAGTATAGTGTTATACAGTAACCAGGTGTGTGGAGTATAGTGTTATACAGTAACCAGGTGTGTGGAGTATAGTGTTATACAGTAACCAGGTGTGTGGAGTATAGTGTTATACAGTAACCAGGTGTGTGGAGTATAGTGTTATACAGTAACCAGGTGTGTGGAGTATAGTGTTATACAGTAACCAGGTGTGTGGAGTATAGTGTTATACCGTAACCAGGTGTGTGGAGTATAGTGTTATACAGTAACCAGGTGTGTGGAGTATAGTGTTATACAGTAACCAGGTGTGTGGAGTATAATGTTATACAGTAGCCAGGTGTGTGGAGTATAGTGTTATACAGTAACCAGGTGTGTGGAGTATAGTGTTATACAGTAACCAGGTCTATGGAGTATAGTGTTATACAGTAACCAGGTGTGTGGAGTATAGTGTTATACAGTAACCAGGTGTGTGGAGTATAGTGTTATACAGTAGGCAGGTGTGTGGAGTATAGTGTTATACAGTAACCAGGTGTGTGGAGTATAGTGTTATACAGTAACCAGGTGTGTGGAGTATAATGTTATACAGTAGCCAGGTGTGTGGAGTATAGTGTTATACAGTAACCAGGTGTGTGGAGTATAGTGTTATACAGTAACCAGGTGTGTGGAGTATAGTGTTATACAGTAACCAGGTGTGTGGAGTATAGTGTTATACAGTAACCAGGTGTGTGGAGTATAGTGTTATACAGTAACCAGGTGTGTGGAGTATAATGTTATACAGTAGCCAGGTGTGTGGAGTATAGTGTTATACAGTAACCAGGTGTGTGGAGTATAGTGTTATACAGTAACCAGGTGTGTGGAGTATAGTGTTATACAGTAACCAGGTGTGTGGAGTATAGTGTTATACAGTAACCAGGTGTGTGGAGTATAGTGTTATACAGTAACCAGGTGTGTGGAGTATAGTGTTATACAGTAACCAGGTGTGTGGAGTATAGTGTTATACAGTAACCAGGTGTGTGGAGTATAGTGTTATACAGTAACCAGGTGTGTGGAGTATAATGTTATACAGTAGCCAGGTGTGTGGAGTATAGTGTTATATAGTAACCAGGTGTGTGGAGTATAGTGTTATACAGTAACCAGGTGTGTGGAGTATAGTGTTATACAGTAACCAGGTGTGTGGAGTATAGTGTTATACAGTAACCAGGTGTGTGGAGTATAGTGTTATACAGTAACCAGGTGTGTGGAGTATAGTGTTATACAGTAACCAGGTGTGTGGAGTATAGTGTTATACAGTAACCAGGTGTGTGGAGTATAGTGTTATACAGTAACCAGGTGTGTGGAGTATAGTGAAGTATAGTGTAGTATATATTAACTTGGGTTATGTTGAGAGCGGTTTGGCTTCCCTGGAATGTTGGTGCATCTCGTCCTTAACCCCCTCCCTCTCTCTCTCCCCCTATCTCCCTCACCCCCCCCCCCCCCGGTACCTGGATTCTTTACTCTTCCACGACTTATACTTTATAAGACTAATTTTTTGGGGAGTTTTAAATTTGGGTACTCATTTTGATTACTTTTTCGTGAATATGTAATTTTTTTTGTCTAAACTGGCAGTGGTGTTTGTCTAAACTGGCAGTGGTGTTTGTCTAAACTGGCAGTGGTGTTTGTCTAAACTGGCAGTGGTGTTTGTCTAAACTGGCAGTGGTGTTTGTCTAAACTGGCAGTGGTGTTTGTCTAAACTGGCAGTGGTGTTTGTCTTGACTACGGTGATGTTCACCCACTCAAGGCTGACGGACTAATTACCTCATCTTCTGTATATAGCTCTGCTGTCTTTGTAGACGTTTCGCCACTGGTTGGCGAAACGTCTACAAATAGATACCCAGATGTCTGTAATTTTTCAGCAGGTTAAGTCTCATACTGAAGATATAGTCATTGTCATCTAGCTCCAACAGCTTAGTTGAACAAGTGTGTAAAACTTTCAGACCTGGTTACAGGCCACAGAACGGGCGGGGTTTGAACCTATGGCAAGAGAGTCCGAAAACTCACAGGCCAGGTACCTCTCAGTTTTTGTGTTTGTACTTACTAAGTTGTGTTAGCTGGGGTCGAGTCACAGCTCTTGTTTCAACTTCTTGGGCTCGCTTCACCAACATCTGGATTATTTCCTTCAGGTTCTGTCATACCTACTCTTAAAACTGTGAATGGAATTTATTTCCACCATTTTACGTCTAAATTATGTGTTTTTACCTTCAGTTTGTTGCCCCTATTTGATTTGTGTCAAAGGCACTTGTCGATAAGACACTTGGACTGTTCGCTGTGTGTGTGTGTGTGTGTGTGTGTGTGTCTGTGTCTGTATCGTAAGGGTTCTTGAATGGAGATATCGTAGGTTGAAAGTAGACACACTTGTAGGATGGTAAATATATTGTCAGACTGAGATGAGAGATGGAGCCCGGTGCCAAGCCTGTTCACGTTCTGTAGGTCTGCCGCCGAGTGAGAACGGGACAGAGGGATCACTGCCCATGTGTATGCCTATGACGTCACACAAAGCCAAAGGCTTACGAGGGATCTCGTGTCTAAAGCACAGGGATGATACTAATATGCTATGCTATATAATACTGGGAATACAGGGATCAGCAACTATGCTGACAGCTCGGTCATGTTACGTATGTCGTCCCGACATACACTACTATACTATAGGCTGAACAGGCAGGCGGATCTGGGCTGATTCTATACAATAACAAATTCATATATAACTTAGAACTAATGGATGGTACAACATGATTTTGACGTAATGGGTGTTAACGTAATCATTACAAACTATAAGAACAAATCATTATACAATATGGATGGAATTGATCGATCGATCTGTATTCATGCACTCTACGGATTCTGAGGAAGAATAATTATATACAAAGAAGTGTTTAACAGAAAGGCAGATTCGGTGCACTCAAATCTAGACTGTTAATTCTCAGAATACGGAGGGAACGTGAACACGTAAATTTCTGACAAACTGATCAGCTAATAATAAAACACACAGTTGACAAATTCATTCATCTCGGACATCTAATTATGCAGGCTGTTTACACTTAAACCCAGTTCTGCGAGGGTAAGGTTTACGTATGCAGAATGGTTATCATCTCTGGGAGGATTGAATTCCTCTGCAATGGCTAACACATGCCTTGACTGAGAGAGATCTGAAGGAGTATCTACAAGATACAGGTACAATCACTAGTGACTGTGGAATTACTAATTCGTCTGCTAGGAGTACTCAACTCGACTATTCGATACAGTAATTCTTGGCTCATAAGTCACTAATGAGTACTGGTGGCTTCACAGTAAGAATAAGCTCTTCCTGGAGCAGGAATCGAATCACACCAGAACACAAGGGATCGGTTCTTTGGGAATTTCTGACAACCTCGACAGTAAATGGAGGATCTGCAGTAACTACACTAACGTGTCGCGATAAAGCATCTGCGACTACATTTGACTTGCCAGGTAAATTTTCAAAAGTGGGATTGAACTCTTGGATAGTCAAGGACCATCTGGCTAACCTTCCAGTAGGCTGTTTGTTCTGGAATAAAGGTAACAGTTCTTCCTTACTGGAGGAAAGAACAAACTCGGTGGAGTGGAGGACTCCCCCCGGTTGAAAAAAAATTAACGCTATAACACGCAATATGAGCAAGGGAGAACGAATCTACTATCTCAACTGCAAGCACAGGAGAAAAGAAATGAACACGGTCAACAATGCTGATATTCAATCTGAGTCGCACACAGTGACACGAGGTATCAGCTATAAAGAAACTACACTTACAACGTTAACATGTGAAAGTTACTCGAGAACTAACTTCTTACAATGCACTGATTACTGTCAACTAGGATGGGATCACCATCTGGAACATTAGGAACAACAACAGACACTCTAGTGAGAGCACTAGCTGTAACAGAGACGTCTTTCTGCAGACAGCATGTCACATCAACAAGAGATGGCATTACTAGTTCCAAGTAATCGTTTTCTGACAAGGCATCCCCTGTGGAGAAACTACTACTCGAACTAGCAGTCATTGCAGGGATAGGCTGTGCACTCAAGGCAGTCTGAGTGTCCCCGGACACTTGAGGCAACGGAACACTATCCTGCAAGTCTGAAGGTATAGGTGGAACACAGATGGGAATGACAGAATTACTAGTGCCTGACCGCTCGGCTACGTTAATAAGTAATTCATGGATCTATAGGAACTTAATCTGAACTTCACATTTCGCAGCACTTTAACAAATCTCAGATACAAGCTGTGAGAACAAACACATTGCTCAAGGGCTAGGTATTGTCTTTCAGTCAGTAAGGGAATGTTGGTACTGTGGACTGATTCATATTGACTTTGACTGGAATGATACACTAAGTGAACGTTCAAAAGTGACTGGGACATCTTCTCAGTGAAAATACTGAAGGGCATAAGTCAAGAAAAATGGAGAGAATGACACAGTAAGCTTAAATGGAAAAAAATGCTTAACTATTCTGCATAAGTAATTAAAAATTGACAAGTTACACAGTAAGCAAAGAACTCACACAAGAATAATATGCAACTTAACAAACACTGAAAATCAAGAGAACTTGTACTTTGCTCAAATCTAATTTGCTCAACTTTTACTTTAAATTGAATAAATGGCACAGTGAGTTGTCTTTACTTTCAATGCAACAAGGAAAATACACAATAAAATAATAGAATGGACTCAATAAACTTGTGCAAAAAATTAAAACAAACACACAATTCACTGAAAAATAAAATAAATTGACAGACAGAATAAAATACTATGCACAGAACAGAGCATAAGAAACTGCACTGTAATAAACTGTATTGCACAACACTGCATAAAATTTTCTGCAAGAAAAACTTTAATAGCAACACAATATTTGCACAAGAATTATTGCAAAATGAGTCTATGTGCAATAATAAAAATTATAACACACAAGAAAAGAAATATATCAAGGAATGAACACTTTAACTCTTAACTGCACTTAAACAACAAGCAAAAGAACAATTTACTTTAAAAGGAGAACTTAAAAATTGCACTAAGAGTGAATTTGTTCAATAAAACATGAAAAAATTAATAGGTGCAAAAAATACATAACAAAACAGAGGGTTGAACACTTACAGTGATGCAGAACACATCAACATAAACACAATACTAGAATTTTCTTGCAATGAAACGATGTGTGAAAAATTTTGTAAATATGAGCTCTTGCTGGGTCTTTTAAAAAATGGCACTATTGTCTGTGGAAATAAGACAAATTAGACACTGGCTAAATGGAAAGAATATGAACACAAGAATGTTCAACACACAGGGAACAAAACAAAAATTACACAAATGCTGGGAAGAAAAAATAACAGACAACACTGAGTTGTGATGCAGAATATGAGGTGAAAAATTTACTGAGTTAATACACTGGAATTCTGAAGTTTAAACACAAGTTCTATAATGCTCATATGTTGCACACACAACAAGGGAAACACTAAGTACTTACTTCAAGTGTATAAAAAGATACACAACACAACAGATATAAAATAATGCACGAAAATTAACACTGAATTAAGGAGATTAAAAGAAATTAATGCAATCAGTACATGATAAACACTGAGTCTGATCAAGAGTCACTGAATGTCACTAAGAGAAAAATTCACTGGGAACACAAAAGAAATGTCTCAACACTCGCAAATGTCTCTAAAAAAAAAATATTATAGCTGTAACAACTTGAAGAATGAGACTGATGGATTGTTTATATCGTCTTGCTGCTGTCCTCTGCACAGATGATCGTAGAATTGCGCTTAAATCGGCGAGAGACAACACACAGGAGGCTTTATAAAGATGGCGCGCCACTCTCTAGCTCTTGACCCCCTATGTGGTCCTTAAAATATGGTGCTACAACCCTTAGCAGTGCACCAAAACACTGATGAGGTAGGTGAGTTGTAATGGCCGACTGTAGTTGGGTTTGTGGGTGATGGCTGAGCGAGGCGTCTGAGACCGGCAATGATGCGACACACGTGATCGTGAGTGGCTGGGCTTATGGGTTGAACGTCGTAAGCCTCACTGAGAAAACCCACACTGCCGCGAAGATAATTCTAAGCCGGCTGGCTTAGGAGAAACCCACGAAATACTACAACACCACAAGGATGACAAGGAGCACTCAGAATGCTTGGAACTTGAATCACAAGCGATGAAGACTAGTCACGTGGCTTGCCTGAGTACTGGGGTAAGACACTTGGGTTAGTTGCTAGCTGGCTTATCTTAACCCTTCACACAGAATAGCTTGATAACTTCACACGATGAGCACAGCAGGGGTGGAAGCTGGCTTGGCAGGCAAAATAATTGGATGGAGTAGGCTAGGCTGGACTGGACTCGGGTGTTCTGACTCCCCCACCACAGACTGGAAGCTGGCTTATTTTGCAAACTCGGGTCAACCCCTCGGGAGTAATGCAAAAAAGCAGGAAACACTAATACAAAGAGACTGACCAGTGAATAATGTAGAAGCTGGTAGAGTAGCTGGCTTGAGGTAGCTGGATGGGGTGAACCTCGGTAGGCCTACTGGTAACACGAAATGGCCGTCTTGCTGGTCGACAACTTTATCTCCAGAAATCGCTGTAATCGTCAGAATTACAGGCTCACCGCTGGCACCATTTATCGTAAGGGTTCTTGAATGGAGATATCGTAGGTTGAAAGTAGACACACTTGTAGGATGGTAAATATATTGTCAGACTGAGATGAGAGATGGAGCCCGGTGCCAAGCCTGTTCACGTTCTGTAGGTCTGCCGCCGAGTGAGAACGGGACAGAGGGATCACTGCCCATGTGTATGCCTATGACGTCACACAAAGCCAAAGGCTTACGAGGGATCTCGTGTCTAAAGCACAGGGATGATACTAATATGCTATGCTATATAATACTGGGAATACAGGGATCAGCAACTATGCTGACATCTGTGTGTGTGTGTACACTCACCTAATTGTACTCACCTAATTGTGGTTGGAGGAGTCGAGACTCAGCTCCTGGCCCCGCCTCTTCACTGACCGCTACTGGGTCCTCCCTCTCCCTGCTCCATGAGCTTTATCATACCTCATCTTAAAACTATGTATGGTTCCTGCCTCCACTACATCACTTGCCAGACTATTCCACTTCCTAACAACTGTGTGTGTGTGTAACAGGAGAAACTAAAAAATTTCGTGTATTAATACAAGATATTTGGTGTGTTTTCAGGTGAGGAAGGAAGTGATGTCTGGTGTTTACCGGAGGGAACACTTCAAGAAGAGATGGTGAGTCTTTAAGTGAGGACACTGTACACCCATAACACTGACGTCATACATCATCAGAATTTCTGGTAGTGTTGAGAAGCAGAACTTCACTACAAATATACAGGCATCACAACTTCTGAAGAAAGTGTAATACCCCGATGGAAAGCATTGGTCTTGTGAGTACAACAGTACCAGTGGTATAAGAGTATCAGTGGTGACGTTTAAAATTGTGTTCCCTCGCCTAGAATAGCTTTGAGAATACGTTGAGCACACACGTTCGAAAGTAAGTTGGAATCTGAGAAAGACTTGCCAGTGATGGTAGAAACACTGCTTGGGACAAGTGTAGAAGTCTTCAGGAGGAAACTGGACAAGTATCTTCACCAGGTGCTAGATCAACCAGGCTGGTGATGGATATGGGTGCGGGCCTCCAGCAGCAACAGCCTGACTGACCAGGCTAGCACCAGACGATCCTGGCTCATGGCCGGGCTCGGAGTACCTTCAATATACCCTGATGAGTTTCGAGAGTTTTTCTACTCCTGAGCCCGGCCATGGGCAGACTCCTCTCGGTGTTAGCCTGGTCAACCAGCTGTTACTGTTGAGGCCCGCTACCCCACATATCCATCACAACCTGGTTGATCTAGCACCTGGCAGAAGATACATGTCGAGTTTCCTCTTGATGACTTCACACTTGTTCCAGCAGTGTTTCTGATATCTTCTGTAAGATGTTGAATAGTCTGGAGCCACGAATGTTGATACAGTTTTCCTTATTGCGCCCACACCTCTGCTTTCACTGGGTTTATTTTACACTTCCTCCCATATCTCTCAGTCTAGTATGTTGTTTTGGCAGTGTGCAGTTTTGGGGGACCAGATTCTCAAGTACCTTCCAGGTATATATTATCATGTTTTTCCCTCCCTCCAGTGAATACATATTCAAAACTTTAAGGGTTCCCAGTAATTTAAATGTTTTTCTGGTTCTATGCGGGCCGTAAACGATCTCGGGAAAATTTCACCGAAGGTATATAAAGGTCAAAGGTAAAAGTTTTTGCGATTGTTTTGTGGAGCGGGGATAGTCAGTGGTTTTAAGAACTGTGCGATGATTCTTGTGTTCGGCTCCTCCACGAGGTAATGGTTTTTTGCAGTGTTTTGATGGATATGGAGTTCGGAGTCAGGGCCTGGGGCAGAGTGCAGGGCAGGCAATCGATGGCTTTGTCGAAGTTAAGTGGGGTCGGGGATTATGTCAGAAAAAAGGGATTTGGGCCCATGGTTTCGAATCTTATCTTTCGACTGATCAACAGCTCACTGAACTGTGTCATGTTGTGGTATTTCACTCATTTCATTGTTGTGGTCATTTGGTTGAGTCTCCGTGAAGATACTGGATGTTGTACGTAAGAAAGATATTAAAGATTTCTCCCACTCTCGATTTTTTGTTCCCTCTTTCCGGGGTCTTATATGATGCAGTAAGTCTGAGTTCAGTATTTTCTCTCCCTGCTAGTGTTTCTTTCGTTCTTAAAGAATCTGCAGCCACTGTGACTTTTTAATTCTCCATCTTTCTGTGAGATGGGCAGCACTCTCTCTCTCTCTCTCTCTCTCTCTCTCTCTCTCTCTCTCTCTCTCTCTCTCCTCTCTCTCTCTCTCCCCTCCCCCCCAACTTGCATCTTCTCTTTTAATGGCTGCTTTAGTGTTTATTAAGTTCATCCTGACATACATTGAAATATTGTTCCAGGCACAATACCGTGACTGGAACAATACCAAAGGAACAAACTTATGACGACGTTTCGGTCTAAGTCGAACTATTAAGTAGTGGCTCAAGTCGGACCGAAACGTAAATATAACTTGTTTTTTTCCCCTGGAGCGACTTATTTATGTCATATTTTATGTTTGTTCAGTCTACCTCCCTCACAGGTTGTATTTTTTTGTTGAAGACCCGAGTGTATGTAGGATTGAACCTCCATTAGGCTGTGGTCTGAATCGGGTTTGGGGTTGCACCATTATGTACCATATCAGATCCATTATGTACCGTACCAGATCCGTTATGTACCGTACCAGATCCCGTTATGTACCGTACCAGATCCCATTATTACGTACCAGATCCCATTATGTACCTACCAGATCCCATTATGTACCATCCAGATCCCATTATGACGTACCAGATCCGTTATGTACCGTACCAGATCCCATTATGTACCGTACCAGATCCCATTATGTACCTGCCAGATCCCGTTAGTACTGACCAGATCCCCTTATGTACCGTACCCGATCCCATTATGTACCGTACCAGATCCCATTATGTACCGTACCAGATCCCCTTATTACCGTACCAGATCCCGTTATGTACTGACAGATCCCATTATGTACCAAAACCCGATCCCATTATGTACCGTACCAGATCCCGTTATGTACCACAGATCCCATTGTGACCGTACCAGATCCCATTATGTACCGTACCAGATCCATTATGTACCGTACCAGATCCCGTTATGTACCTCCAGATCCCATTATGTACCGTACCAGATCCCATTATGTACCGTACCAGATCCGTTATGTACCGCACCAGATCCGTTATGTACCGTACAGATCCATTATGTACCGTACCAGATCCGTTATGTCCGTACAAAATCCCGTTATGTACGTACCAGGTCCCGTTATGTACCGCAGATCCCATTATGACCACCAGATCCCGTTATGTACCCACCAGATCCCGTTAGTACCTACCAGATCCCCTTATTGCCATCCCGATCCTTATGCCGTACCAGATCCCTTTTGTACTCCAGATCCCATTATGTACCGTACCAGATCCCATTATGTACCGTACCCGATCCCTTATGTACCGTCCAGATCCGTTATGTACCTCAGATCCCGTTTGCTAATAGGTCAGAGTATTTAGTGTGTTGTGTTGTGCTGTTTGCTGCCTCAAGTCTAAACTACGATAGTTTGAGATTGTTTACCTCAACTCCGGTAATTTTTCCCTCTATTGCAATCTGTGTCATATACTTCCATTTTGTTGATAAATTGAAAAAATCTGGGGGCCTACAAGATAATTGGGCCAGGTTCAATTTTCAATACAGGAGTCGCCGCACAGCGCTTCGTTGTTTGTGTTTTGCATTTTTAGGCCTAGTTCTATTGTTCACTTAATATATGATATGTAAACATGTCATTAGGGCTTTATATGCAATTGAAAAGGAAAAAAAGGTAGGTTTCACTTTACAGCAGTAGCCCGAACCTAACCTGCCGTATAAGGGGGCCTCTTTTTTTTCCGAACCTTGTTGTTGTATCGGGTGGTTATAAATAAATATAATTA
>NC_091298.1:61548750-61591250 GCF_038502225.1 Cherax quadricarinatus
CCCCCCCAGGTGTGAGTATCTCTTTCCAACTAGGCTGTACACGGCATTTATACCCCTTCCTTTTTAAGCAACCCTGGTATTTGAACTAGCAGCCAGCTGGCGGAGTAGCGTTCAGTCTTATAGCGTTACAGCCCCCCCTGTCCTCGTTCGTGCTCTCATTCCCCAGCACGTGTTCAAACATGTCGGGTTATGAGAATGAGAACCCAGTCTCAAAGGATGGGTTTCGGGGGTGGACTTTCCCCGGGAAGGGGGTGTGTTGAAGGAGACAGCCAAAAGAAAGAATTTGGGCGGGGAAATCTGGCTATTTTTATTTTAACTTTGCCATTCAGTGGCTTTATCAATACAAAAGGGCAAAAGTGAAGACTGTAGAACCTTAAAGAAGATGAGGAATCAGTCCTCAGCCTTGAAGTAGGGGCAGGTGCCTTTACAGCTCCCAAGGGTGGGGAGGGTTGCCTTGTTAGGGTCCCCAGGGGGCCGGGGGCCGGGCCCCAGAGCCCTTGGGAAGGTTAAGGCAGGGGAGCTGTCCCTCTCCCCCCCCCCCTGGTGCCTTTTCCCCAAAAAAACCTTCCCCTTGTCTTTGGGGGCCCCTAGCCAAAAGCCTGGATGACCCGGGGGTTTAAAGGGGAGCTTCGATAGTGAAAGTGGTGTTGTTAATGTTGTCCAAATCGATGCATATCAAAATTGATTATGGTTTAAACTTCGAATTTAATGAACAAATAACTATAACATTTATCTTTAAATGTTTTTAAAAACGAATATATATTTTTGTCTTCTTCCTCCTCCCCTCCTTCCTTCCTCGCCCCCTCCTCCTCCTCCTCTTTTTATCCCCTCGTCCCTCCTCCCCCCCCTTTCCCCCCGTTTCCCCCCTCCTCCCCTTTTCCCCCCCTCCTCCTCCTCCTCCTCTTTTATCCCCGCCCCCTCCTCCTCCTCCCCTTTTATCCCCTGCCCCCCCCTCCTCCTCTCTTTTATCCCTCTCCCCCCTCTCCTCCCTTTCCCCCGCCCCCCCTCCTCCCTTTTCCTTTCCCCCCCCCTTTTAACCCCTCGCCCCCCCTCCTCCTTTTAAAACCCCTCCCCTCCCCTCCTCTTTTATCCCCCCCCCCCTCCCCCCCTCCTCTTTTAAACCCCCCCTCCCCCCTCCCCCTTCTACCCCCCTCCTCCCCCCTCCTCCCCTTATTATCCCCCCGCCCCCTCCCCCTCCCCTTTTTCCCCTGCCCCCCCCCCCTCCTCCTCTTTTTATCCCCTGCTCCTCCTCCTCCTTCCTTCCCCCCTCCCCTCCCCCTTTTTTCCCCCCCCCCTCCCCTCCCCTCTTTTCCCCCCCTCCTCCCCTCCTCTTTTATCCCCTGCCCCCTCCTCCTCCTCAAACCCCTCGCCCCCTCCTCCTCCTCTTTTATCCCCCGCCCCCCTCCTCCTCCTCCCTTTATCCCCTCCCCCTCCTCCTCCCCCTCTTTTATCCCCCCGCCCCTCCTCCTCCCCCTCTTTTCCCCTCGCCCCCCCCCCTCCTCTTTTATCCCCCCCTCCTCCTCCTCCTCTTTATCCCCTGCCCCCCCCCTCCTCCCTTATCCCCCCTCCCCCCCTCCTCCCCCCTTACATCCCCCCCCCCTCCTCCTCCTCCCTTTTCCCCCCGCCCCCCCTCCCCCTTATTATCCCCCGCCCCCCTCCTCCTCCTCTTATTACCCCTCCCCCCTCCCCCTCCCCCCTCTTATTATCCCCTGCCCCCCCCCCTCTCCCCTCCTGCCCCTCCCCCCTCCTCTTAAACCCCCGTCTCTCCTCCTCCCCTTTTATCCCTCGTCTCCCTCCTCCTCCTCTTTTCTTCCCTCCCCTCCCTCCTCTTTTATCCCCTGCCCCTCCTCCTCCTCTTTTATCCCCTCGCCCTCCTCCTCCTCCTTTTTATCCCCCGCTCCCCCCTCCTCCTCCTTTAAAACCCCCCCCCCCCTCCCCTCCTTACCTCGCCCCTCCTCCTCCTCCCTTTTTCCTCCCCCCCTCCCTCCTTTTCCCCGCCCCTCCTCCTCTCCTTCCCCTCGCCCCCTCCTCCTTTCCTTCCCCCTCGCTCCCCCCTCCTCCCTTCCTTCCCCGCCCCCCCCCTCTCCTTCTCCCCTCCCCCTCCCCTCCTTCCTTCCCCCGCCCCCCCTCTCTCCCCCTCCCCCTCCCCCCTTCCCCCCTTCCTTCCCCCTCTCCCCCCCTCCTCTCTTCCTTCCCTTCCCCTCCCCCCTCCTCTTCCCTTTCCCTTCCCCCGCCCCTCCTCCTCTCCTTCCTTCCTCCTCCCCCTCCCTCCTTCCCTTCCCCCCCCTCCCTCCCTCCTTTTCCCTTCCCCCGCCCCCTCCCCCTCTCCCCTTCCCTTCCCTTCCCTCCCCCTCCCCCCCTCTCCCCCCTCCTTCCTCTTCCCCCTCCCCCCTCCCCCCCTTCCCCCCGTCCCCCCCTCCTCTCCTTCCTTCCTCGCCCCCCCTCCCCTCCTTCCCCCTCGTCTCCCCCCCTCCTCTCCTTCCTTCCCCGTCTCCTCCCCCTCTCCTTCCTTCCTTCCTCCTCTCCCCTTTCCCTCCTCCCCCTCCTTCCCTTCCCTGTCCCCCTCCTCCTTTCCTTCCTTCCTCGTCCCCCTCCTCCTCTCCTTCCTTCCCTCTTCTAGTGTCACCCCTGGGTGTACGGGCGCTGTGAATTATCAATGTTTACCTTCCTGCTGAGACTCAAGGTTGTCTCCCTGTGCTGATTCTGCTCATCGCCCAAAGGGCCCACCACCACCAGGCATCCCTCTCAGGTTTAACAGGTGTTAGTGTACTAACAATTGATGTTAGTGACTAACAATTAAGAGGTTAGTGTACTAAAAATTTAAAGGGATGTTAGTACTAACAATTAAGTGTTATTTACTAACAATTAGGATGGTTAATGTACTACAATTAAGGATGTTAGTTAATAACATTAAGATGTTAGTACTAAAAATTTAAGGGAGTACTAAAAATTTAAAGGGGTGTTATTTAAAATAAAATTAGGTGTTAGTGTACTAACAATTAAGGATGTTAGTGTACTAACAATTAGGATGTTAGTGTACTAACAATAAGGGTGTTAGTGTACTAAAAATTTAAAGGGGTGTTAGTGTACTAACAATAAAGTAGTGTACTAACATTTATCTCGCTGTGGGAAATTACGGGACATGCCCGTGATGTACCGGACAGGTTTCGGGGTTGTTCACCCTGCAGCCCGGCCTGAGGTCGGGATTTGTCATTGACTGCCCAACCTGTTGCTGCCAGCGGCCCGCAGAACCCATGTTGTACTGGCATTGGTTTTTCAAATTTGAACCCGATTCAAGAATACCTGGTCTGTAGGCCGGTGTTGACTCAGAAAACCTCCAGGAGGAGAGTGAAAGTTTCGATATACCTTTGATATACCTTTGAGTTTCCAGGGTTTTTTTATCCGGGGCCCGGCCAGGAGGCTGATAGAGGCCTGAGTCCCTTGGGGTTTTGGATCACTGATCATTCTGCCGCCCCACTGATCATTCTGCCGCCCCCCTGATCATTCTGCCACCCCACCGATCGTTCTGCCGCCCTACTGATCATTCTGCCACACCCACTGATCGTTCTGCCGCCCTCTGATCATTCTGCCACCCCCGATCCCCCCGCACGATCGTTCCCCCCCCTTTACGATCTTCCCCGCCACCCCCCAATCGTTCTCCCGCCCCGATCATTCTGCCCCCCCCACGATCATTCTGCCCCCCCACTGATCGTTCTGCCGCCCTCCCGATCTTTTCTGCCCCCCACGACGTTCTGCCGCCTACGATCACCGCCACACCCACGATCGTTCTGCCACCGCACGATCGTTCTCCCCCCCCTCCCGATCATTCTCCCCCCCCACGATCGTTCGCCACCGCACGATCTTTTCTGCCGCCCACGATCATTCTCCCCCCCACGATCGTTCTGCCGCCCCACTGATCATTCTGCCACCGCCCCGACTTCTGCCGCCCTACGATATTCTGCCACACCCACTGATCGTTCGCCCCACGACATTCTGCCCCCCCACTGACGTTCTGCCGCCCTCCCGATCATTCGCCCCCGCACGATCGTTCTGCCGCCCTCCCGATCATTCTGCCACCCCCATGACGCCCGCCGCCCCCCCATCATTCCCCACACCCACGATCGTTCGCCACCCCGATCATTCTCCACCGCACGATCGTTCTGCCGCCCTCCCGATCATTCGCCCCCGCCCCGATCGTTCTGCCCCCCCACTGATCATTCTGCCACACCCACGATCCCCCCCCCCCATCCTGCCACACCCACGATCGTTTGCCGCCCACATCATTCTGCCACCGCCCCACGTTCTGCCGCCCCATCTTCTGCCACACCCACGATCGTTCTGCCGCCCTACGATCATTCTGCCACCCCAGATCATTCCCCACCCCACGATCGTTCTGCCACACCCACTGATCGTTCTGCCGCCCTACGTCATTCTGCCACCCCCACGATTTTGCCGCCCTACTGATCATTCCCACCCCCACGATCGCTCCCCCCCACCATCGTTCTGCCGCCCACTGATCATTCTGCCCCCCCACTGATCGTTCTGCCACCCACGATCATTCGCCACACCCACGCGTTCTGCCGCCCACGATCATTCGCCACCCCCCACGACGTTCTCCCGCCCCACTGATCATTCCTGCCACCCCACTGATCGTTCGACCCCCCATCGTTCTGCCGCCCCTGACCCCTTCGCCACACCCATTGATCGCTGCCGCCCGCGATCGTTCGCGCCCTACTGATCTTCGCCCCCCCAAATCGTTCTGCCCCCCTACTGATCTTCCCCCCCCCCGATCGTTCGCCACCCCTATCGTTCTCCCGCCCTCTGATCGTTCTCCCACCACTGATCGTTCTGCCCCCCGGGAAAGTACAGGTATATATAAAAATTTAAATATACAATGTGAAGGGTGTTAACCAAGGGAAACGGTGCAGATCACAAAAATACGATGGTTTTGGGGCCGATTTAGGGATTGGGGTGGGGGGAAACGGATTAGTGGGGAGGGGATATGGGAAGGAAGTTTTATGAAGCAAATTTAAGTGCTAAAGGGGTAAATACCGAGGTGATTTTGGTCCGTCTTGGGCCATTTACAGATCACAGTGTGTGAATGGGGCGAGCATTTCAAAATGTCCCCTTCCTATGTGCGGTTATTTGTGTACTGTCTTGGGTTTTTTTTTGTTTTGCAGGTGGTTATTTTTCTCTCTCTCCTTCATTGTTTTTATCTTTCCCCCTCCTCCCCCTTTTTTTCGCTTTAATCCTATTTACTCGTTCATTTCCTTTTCTTCTCTCCCCATTCTTCAGCTTCTCCTCTTCCCCCTCCTGTCTCCCGTTTTTCTTTCCCCTCCTCCTCCTCCTCCTCCCCCTCCTCCTCCTCCCCGCCTTGTCTCCTGCATTTTCTGTCTCCCCGGATTCTTTCTTTCCTCCCTTTGCCGCGTTTTTACTTCCTCTTGCTCTGCATTTTTTTGCCCCTCCTCCTCCTCCTGTCTCCCCGCTGCTCCCGTTCGTTTTCACCTTTACCTGATTGCCCTGGCCATCTCCCCGCCCTTTTCTGGCTCTTCCGCTGGGGCGGGATCACATCCTGGCATTGTTCTACCATCTGCTCTTCTTTTTCTGCCTTTCCCTCCCTCTTCACCTCCCCCTCCCATGTGTACCTTTTTCACCCCTTTTAACCACCCTCTTAAATATCTCCTTCCTTTCCCTCTTAAAAATTTAGAGCTTAACATTTTTTAGTGAAGTCTTCCAGGTCAGGGGGAACCAGGGGGGAAAAAAAGATAAAGCAAGACATGGTGAAATATAGATAATAAGAAGGTCGGGAAAAATTTGGGAAAAGGGAAAAGGTTTGCCCTTTAGCCAAGCTTGAAAACATAGATGAGTCATAAGGTGTTAGGGAATTTTTCAGCCTAGAGGGTAGGGAAAAGGGAAGACCATACAGCGTAGTAGGGGGAGGGGTCAAAGTTTTAAAAAAGTTTAGGGGTTCCCCATACGGAGGGGACACCAGTAAGACCGAGGGAGGATCAACCAGGGCTGAGATTGACCCCGACTCAAAACAGGGGGCACATTTTAACACCCGTATAACCGATCCCGTGTGATGGAATATGTTTGAGAAACACACTACCTCTCTTTCTCACTGCGGTGTATCCAAGTGTGATAACCAAAATTTATGTCAACATCCGTAGTGCAAGACTATTCACCCTGCTGCCAGCGGGACACTGTGTCAGCACCCTGCAGATAGACTTCACCCTGCGCCAGCTGACACTGTGTCAACCCCCGCAGATAGACTTCAACCTGCCCAGCTGACACTGTGTCGACACCCTGCAGATAGATTCAACCTGCTGCAGCGACCCCTGTGTCGACATCCCTGCAGATAGACTTCACCTGCTGCCAGCTGACACTGTGTCCAGCACCCTGCAGATAATTCACCCTGCTGCCAGCTGACACTGTGCAACACCCCTGCAGATAGACTTCAACCTGCTGCCAGCTGACACTGGTCGAACACCCCTGCAGATAGACTTCAACCTGCTGCCAGCTGACACTGTTCAACACCCGCAGATAGTCTTCAACCTGTGCCAGCAGACCTTTGATATACCTTGATGAGTTTCTTGAGTTTTCTACCCCGGAGCCAGGCCATGGGCCAGGTTCGTCTGGTGCTTGCCTGACCCAACTAGGCTGTTGCTGGTGATGGCCTGCTGCCCCAAATATCCACCACAGCCGGTTAATTCGCCACCGTGAAGATGTTTTTTCAGATATATCCGTGGAACGAAGCTAGAAGAGTTAAGGAAACTGGGCCACGGTTGTGCAAAGGGCGCTACCACCAACAGCTTGCTGACAAGCCTTTCACCAGGCTGAAGAACAAGGCACAAGACAGTGACTGCAACTACACAAATAACCCGCACGTAGAGAGGGAAAGAGAGAGAGAGAGAGAGAGAGAGAGAGAGAGAGAGAGAGAGAGGGGGAGGGCTTTTCGCAACGTTTCGGTCCATCTTGCACCATTTACAAGTCACACTGACGAAAAATAAAGCCAGGTTGTTGCTGCGTCCGTCACCCAAACACATCCGTCACAGCCTAGTTGATCATTGCTCTCCCTATCACCTTTACCTCCACTTACTTATACTCCATCATTTATACTCTTCACGCCGTTCCTCCTCATTGTCCTCCACTTCTCCTCCATCGTTGCCTCCCTCGCCTTCTCACCCCTCCACTTTACCCTCTCCCTCCCACCTTTCTCCCTCCACTATCTCTTGCTCCGCACCTTTCCCAGAAGAGGAATCCATTCCGCGGTTTCGTTGATCAGATTGTAAAAGCGACCCCCAAGCGATTCATAAATCATTTTTTGGACGGCGTGTTTTTTTGAGTGTCTGGCCTGCCCTTGTTGCTGCTGTTATGCGTGACGGTGTGAGGGGGTTTTTGAGTGTCTGGCCTGCCCTTTGTTGCTGCTGATGCTGGACTGTGCTGTGGTGAGGCTGTTGTGAGTGTCTGGCCTGCCCTTGTTGCTGCTGTTATGCTGTGACGGTGTGCTGTGGTGAGGCTGTTGTAGTGTCTGGCCCGCCCTTGTTGCTGCTGTGACGGTGTGCTGTGGTGAGGCTGTTGTGAGTGTCTGGCCCGCCCTTGTTGCTGCTGAGGGACGGGTGCGGGGGGGTGTTGGGGTTCGGCCCGCCCTTGTTGCTGCGGACGGTGTCGTGGGGGTTTGGAGTGTCTGGCCCTCCCTTTTTGCTGCTGTTTGCGGACGGGTGCGTGGTGAGGTGTTGGGTTGGCCCGCCTTTGTTGCTGCTGTGAGGTGTGCTGTGGGAGGTGTTGGTTCCCCCGCCCTTTTTGCGCTGTTATGTTCCCGGGGGCTGTGGTGAGGCTTTTGAGTGTGGCCCCCCTTGTTGCTGCATGCTGTGATGGCGGGTGAGGCTGTTGTGAGGTCTGGCGCCCTTTTTGTGGTTATCGAAAGGAGGCTGTGGGGGGCTGCTGTGTGAGGTACTGTGGGAGGCTGTTGGGGGGGCTGCTGTGGTGAGGTACTGTGAGTATGTCGGGCCTCCAGATATGTCATCAGTACAAAGAGTTCTTAGTGATATAAAATCTAATTAAACAGTTTATTGTAAATCAAATATTAGGGGGAATAAAAGGATAAAGGGAAAATCTTAGGGGGCCGAGAAAGACAGCCCTTTGAAATCATATAAAAAACTGGCCACCAAACCGGGGGAGATTGAACCTAATAAAACAATGTAAGGAGGGAGAAAGGTATTTTAAAAAGGAAACAGAGGTTAGACCTAAATTTTTTATTAAAGTTTGGGAAAAAAAAACTAAATATTAAAGATAGAATAAAGAATAAATTGATGATGACAATCACGGCGGTGGGGGAAGAAAAAGAGGTTTTTCAACAGTTTAAGTGAGAGTCACAAAAATTTTTTTGTTGAAAAGGGTACACAATCTTGAGGACTGACTCTAAAATCTATTTCTCCTAGGTTTGGACTGATTATAACATCTTCATCTACTATTAATTTTCTGCCCCATTTGACAAAAAAGTTTACTGTGAAAGGGAAACTTTTAAAAAAAAATCCCCAACTGTGTCTTAAAATTTTTTTTAGATTTTTCCTGACAGAACACGGGGGACGTTGCAGAGCCCCCGATTGAGTTTTTCCCCCCAGTGGTCGTGTTTTAGTTTGAAGCCCTGTTTGGCTTCTAGAATTGAAGCAAGATGCCTCCATCGAGAATTTTACCAACAGCTTAAAAGAATTGAAGAAAAGAGGGAAAATTGGGCAACTGACCGGGGAAAACAAGAAGATTTATAGTCCTCCTTTTTTGAGCCCCCAGGTCAAGAAGGGAAAACTGACAGTGGTGGGAAACAAGTTACATGAAGAGGAGGGAAAAGGTAGAAACGATGAAGAAAGGGTGGGGAAACTGTTGTGAAAATCTATACTTCTAGGATGGGATGTGAGTCGACTATGGGAACGCAGACAAAGACTGGGAAGGTAAAATATTGTTGTTGTTGGGATGCCAAGTTGGTATAGGGATAGGCGTTCGTTGAAGGACAGGGTGGGAACAGAGTTTTTTTCCGGGGGGCTGGGATGGGGGGTTTTGGGAGTCTGGATGACACCCAAGGGTAAGGGAGCAAATTATCTGTCCGTGCTGAAATGATTTGGAGGGGAGGAAGACCTGATTAGCGGTATGGTCAGAAAAATAAATTTAGAGTGGTGGGAACCCCTTCATATGTGGTTTTTTGCCAAGGAGAGGAGTTGGAAATGAAGGTTTCCGGGGAATGGGTTTAATTGCTGGGGGACAAATACTGTAAGGAAAATGCCAAACATTCATTGACAACTGGGATTTCTTGGGGAGACAAGCCAGGATGGGGTTACTTATTAGGTCGGGGTGGGCACCCTGCGGGGAGGGGAGTTGGGGACTTTAAACTAGGAAAATAGGGTGGGGGTTTTTGGCAGAAACGTAAGTCCATGTAGTAATATTACGAGTTCTGGGAACTAGTTGCAAAACTAGAAAAAAGCCAGACTTGGGTGAAAGGACGAAAATTTAGGAAAAACAAAATGGGGAAGGGGGAAAAGGAATTTTTCAATGTTTATTTTTCAATTGTAAAATAAGATGGCGAGTTGAATTGTTAATGGGAAAAGTATTTCCAAAGGGGGTTATCAAAAGGGGGGAATGCTCGAAGTCAATTAGGTTTTATATTTTTTGTGATGGTTTGGGGAAGGGGGGTCTTTTCCCAGATCGTCTCTTAAAAGGGAAAGTCGTTTTGGGATTTTTTTATAAAAATTTAATGGGCAAAAACTGTTTTTTGGGAGTGAATACCGCCCCAAAATTTTCAATGGTCCGTCGGACCAAAACGTCGTTAACTTCTTTTTTGTGCGGGTTATTTTGTTCGTTCCAGTCACATTGTGCCTTTATTTATTACAGATAACCGGGGAGAAAAATTGGGGGGTTTAAGGCCAAAAAAGGGATAATGTAGAAAAGGGAGATTTTAATTTTAGTCATATTGTTAATTTCGACTAAATTTTAGAATCATATGATTTCTTAAATGTTCAGGATTGTTTTTAAGATTTTGACAGAACCTAAGGGGGAAATCCCCCGGGCTTAGTTTTGGCAAACAATGAATCCCTTTTTTAATAATTTGAAAAATTAGAGGAATTTGGGGGGGACCACAAATCAATTACATTTAGCATTGAATGGAAATACGATAGAGGATAACTCAGAAAAGTCCCAGATTTTCCTTAGCAGTTACGATGGGGTTAGAGAAACATCATCTGTTTACTGGGGTAAGAAGAGAGTATCAGAGACAGTTTTCTGAAAACATACATGCTGTCAAAAACGTTTATCCCATATAAAGAAATTAGATCAAAAAAGACCCAAAAAGGATGAAAATGGGGCCAAAAATCATAGGGGTAAGAAAAGGAATTTTAGCTTCAAAAAAGGTGAGAGTCATCTTTGAATCAAAATTGACATTAAGAGGGGCATTAAAAAGGGGGTAAGAAAAGCAAAGGGATATGAAAATTGTTTTAGGGGTTCAAAAATAACCCCAAAAATTTTTTCATCTATAAAAAGTTAGAGATAAGATAGGTCCCCTTTAAAAAAAACTGGGCACCTTCAAAAAGAGAAAGAAATGTGTCGATTTAAATAATTATTTTCCTGTTTTAAAAGGAAGAACTAACAATATTCCAGTAATTAATTTTTTTAGTAAGTAAAAAAGATTTATGTAACATCACAGTCACTATGAAATGGTTTTAAAGATAGACAGACTGGGGAAAATGTCCGGGGCCCGATGAGGTTTTTTCAAGGGTTTTAAAGGGAAAGCAAAAAGGAACTCTGAACCATTTTAATATTTTTAATTTATCTCTTCAAAAAGGTACGAATTTTGGAAGATGGGTAATGAATTCCTATTTTTAAAACAGGGAAAGTCGTTCCTCAAATTACCCCCCAATGCGACCCCAATTGTAGGAAAATTTTTAGAGTCAATTTGCTGAGATTTTTGAAGCCCTCTCGATAAGCATAGCGATTAATATACTAGCTGGGTTCCAAGAGGGTCTTTTCTATCAAATTTATTAATTTCTTCAGTAAAACTTTTTGAGGCTTTTGAACGTAAGAATTTGATATTATTTATTTTGATTTTAGTAAGGTTTGATGAGTTCCGCACCAAGACTGTTAAAAAAAGTGGACTCGGCATTGGGGGAAAATGCTCTCGTGGATCGAGCTGGGTCACTGACAGGGAAACAGAGAGGTCCATAAAGGGGAACCGAGTGGGGGTCTGTAACAAGTGGGTTCACAGGATGCTTGGGGGGTTGTTGTTTATAATTAAACAATGATCTTGATGAGGAATTACTAGTGATATGACAAATTCCCGGGGGTGACACAAAGATAGGAGGATAAATTTTTAAATAAAGAGGAACCCAAAGGGTTTAAAAAAATTTCTTGGCAGAAAGTTAGATGCAGTTCAAGTAAAAAATGCAAGGTTCTGGCTTGGGGGTGCCCATAACTAGTACTTATAAGTTAAATGATGGAAATTAAACAGATTTGGAAAAGGGCTTGGGGTTTGGTAAACTTAAACCAAAAGCATGCCAAGGTGTAATAAGGCAAATAGATTACTGGGATTTATATCAAAAAGGGAAGAAAAGAAATCCCGATCATCTGCGTTTTACATCATTAGTAAAATTTACCAGTTTGGAAATTTATCAGGATTTCACTAGAAGACAAACTAGCAAACACATGAAAGATGGCGCGTAGTGTGATTATTAAAAACAAAAAACAAGTGAGAGGGAAGACCATTTACAGTATAAATCAGTTAGGTTGACAGGGGATGATATGAATTATTGGACAAATTCTTGAGAGTAAAGTGGATTTAACATTTCAAGAATTATATGCTGGAAGGCTATGAACACTTGTTATAATTATATTAATTTTTAAAGGGCCCATCTGACCAAGGCCAGTGGAAGGCTTCGGTCAGATGGCGAAAAGCTAGAGCTGCGAGTCATCAGATGACTGAGACCCGCGTCAGGGAACACTTGTCATGTTTCCTGACAAACCTAACTTTACCTTACCTTACCTACCCTAACTTAACTTAACCTAACCTAACCTAACTTAACCTAACTTAACTTAACCTAACTTAACCTAACTTAACCTAACCTAACCTAACCTAACTTAACCTAACTTAACCTAACTTAACCTAACTTAACCTAACCTAACTTAACTTAACCTAACTTAACCTAACTTAACCTAACCTAACCTAACTTAACCTAACTTAACCTAACTTAACTTAACCTAACTTAACTTAACCTAACCTAACTTAACTTAACCTAACTTAACCTAACCTAACCTAACCTAACTTAACTTAACCTAACTTAACTTAACCTAACCTAACCTAACTTAACTTAACCTAACTTAACTTAACTTAACCTAACTTAACCTAACCTAACTTAACTTAACCTAACCTAACTTAACTTAACCTAACCTAACTTAACTTAACCTAACCTAACTAAACTTAACCTAACTTAACCTAACCTAACCTAACTTAACCTAACTTAACTTAACTTAACCTAACTTAACCTAACTTAACCTAACTTAACCTAACTTAACTTAACCTAACCTAACTTAACTTAACTTAACTTAACTTAACTTAACTTAACTTAACCTAACTTAACCTAACTTAACTTAACCTAACTTAGCCTAACTTAGCCTAACTTAACCTAACCTAACTTAACCTAACTTAACCTAACCTAACCTACTAACTGGTAAACAGTTTAGTTTTCGATCTTCTCTTTACCGTGTAACAAATTTATTAAGTTAACATGACAGACAAATTGTTCACGAAAGAATTGACTGAGAAGATTGAATTTACATAAACTTTAAGAAAACTTTTGATACTTCCCCATAAAAGACTAATTTTGAAAGTGCAAAAATATAGGCGGAATTAAAGGTAAATTACTATGGGTGAGAGACTTTGTTTTAGAGGAAAATACGAAGAGTTTTAAGAGGAAATATGCCTGCATGGGAGAGTGTCACAAGTGGGGTGCCACAAGGGTCTCTACTTGCCCCAGTAACGTTGGCTGATAGCAGGAAAAGAGTAGACATGATAACCATATATAAAGACTTGAAAGAGTAGATGAAGGAGATATCTTAGTAGCTGCAAACGGGATAACAGAGCAACCATTGCAAAATGATGAGAGGCAGAAATTGGTAAGTGCTGAAACCATTGGATTTAAAAATAAATGAACAGAGTATAGAAGACGGGACACCACGTTTGTGTTTGTGTGTGTGTGTGTGTGTGTGTGTGTGTGTGTGTGTGTGTGTGTGTGTGTTTGTGTGGGTGTGTGTTGTGTGTGTGTGTGTGTGTGTGTGTGTGTGTGTGTGTGTTTGTGTGGGTGTGTGTTGTGTGTGTGGGTGTGTGTGTGTGTGTGTGTGTGTGTGTGTGTGTGTGTTGTGTGTGTGGGTGTGTGTTGTGTGTATGGGTGTGTGTGTGTGTGTTGTGTGTGTGTGTTGTGTGTGATGTGTGTGTGTGTGTGTGTGGTGTGTGTGTGTGTGTGTGTGTTGTGTGTGATGTGTGTGTGTGATGTGTGTGATGTGTGTGTTGTGCGTGATGTGTGTGTGTGATGTGTGTGGTGTGTGTGTGTGGTGTGTGGTTGTGTGTGGTGTGTGTGTGTGTGTGTGTGTGTGTGTGTGTGTGTGTGTGTGTGTGTGTGTGTGTGTGTGTGTGTGGTGTGTGTGTGTGTGTGGTAATAGGTGTTGGAAGAGATCAGGTAGTGACCTCGGCATGTGCTTACTTTACACATAGCCCTGGTGGTGGTGGTGCTGCTGCTGTTGCTGTTCTGGCGGTGGTGTCGACGACGTAGCATGGTTTTCAGAGTGAGGTAAGAGGGCTGGCTGAGACACTATGAAGCTCAGATAGACGGTTCCACCTCCCACCTTGACTCTCTCTCCCAACTCTGTTCCACTTGCTGCCCTCCCTCAGGTGCTGCTGCCGCCGGTGCTAGTGCTGTTGCTGGTGATGCTGATGGCGCTAGTGCTGCCGCTGGTGATGCTGATGGTACTAGTGCTGCCGCTGGTGATGCTGCTGCTGATGAACACTACCTACCTACTTACCTGTTGTCGAATCATCATCCCCTCAGTCTAGTACCACACCAGACTTGGTTGAAGGTCTGATTAATCAGGTTGTTGGCGCTACAAGCACCAACGTGTTCAAAAAGGGATGTTGAAAAGGTCACGTGCCTCCCGTTTCTCTTCCATCTGCGTTTGTTTAGGTCGCTGTGTTTCTGGTTCCTCGGTTGTCACGGTCAGTTTTAGGTCGCTGTGTTTCTGGTTCCTCGGTTGTCACGGTCAGTTTCCTCGGTTGTCACGGTCAATTTTAGGTCGCTGTGTTTCTGGTTCCTCGGTTGTCACGGTCAGTTTCCTCGGTTGTCACGGTCAATTTTAGGTCGCTGTGTTTCTGGTTCCTCGGTTGTCACGGTCAGTTTTAGGTCGCTGTGTTTCTGGTTCCTCGGTTGTCACGGTCAGTTTCCTCGGTTGTCACGGTCAGTTTCCTCGGTTGTCACGGTCAGTTTTCTCGTGGATAAAATGTTTGTGTTGATCTGTCGTCTTGTGAATGTGTGGGACCAGAGTTAAATGTTTTGAACTCTGGCAGTATTGCTGATCTTTGAGTTGTCTCGTAAACATGGAAAATAGCCGGTACCTGGAGGTTATTCCGGGGATCAACGCCCCCTCGGCCCGGTCCATGACCAGGCCTCCCGATGGATCAGGGCCTGATCAACTAGGCTGTTACTGCTGGCCGCACGCAGTCCAACGTACGAGCCACAGCCCGGCTGATCCGGCACTGACTTTAGGTATCTGTCCAGCTCTCTCTTGAAGGCAGCAGCCAGGGGTTTATTGGCAATTCCCCTAATGCTTGATGGGAGGCTGTTGAACAGTCTTGGGCCCCGGACACTTATGGTGTTTTCCCTTAGTGTACCAATGGCGCCCCTACTTTTTATTGGGGGCATTTTGCATCGCCTGCCCAGTCTTTTACTTTCGTAGGGAGTGATTTCTGTGTGCAGAGTTGGGACCATTCCTTCCAGGATTTTCCAAGTGTAGATTATGATATATCTCTCCCTCCTGCGTTCCAACGAGTACAAGTCAAGTGCTTCCAAGCGTTCCCAGTAGTTAAGGTGCTTGACAGAACTTATACGTGCAGTAAAGGATCTCTGTACACTCTCTAGATCTGCAATTTCACCTGCTTTGAATGGAGATGTTAATGTACAGCAGTATTCCAGCCTAGAGAGAACAAGTGATTTGAAAAGGATCATCATGGGCTTGGCATCTCTCGTTTTGAAAGTTCTCATTATCCAGCTTTCAAACTTATACTTACCTTTGATATACCTTTGAGTTCAGAGAGTTTTTCTACTCTCAGAGCCCTGCTATGGAACAGGCTTGTCTGGTGTTTACATAAGAACATAAGAAAGGAGGAACACTGCAGCAGGCCTGTTGGCCCATACAAGGCAGGTCCTTTACAATTCATCCCACTAACAAACATTTGACCTACCCAATTTTCAATGCTACCCAAGAAATAAGCTCTGATGTGCAAGTCCCACTCAAATCCAACCCATCCCACTCATGTATTTATCCAACCTAAATTTGAAACTACCCAAAGTCCTAGCCTCAATAACCCAACTAGGTAGACTGTTCCACTCATCTACTACCCTATTTCCAAACCAATACTTTCCTATGTCCTTTCTAAATCTAAACTTATCTAATTTAAATCCATTACTGCGGGTTCTCTCTTGGAGAGATATTCTCAAGACCTTGTTAATATCCCCTTTATTAATACCTATCTTCCACTTATACACTTCGATCAGGTCTCCCCTCATTCTTCGTCTAACAAGTGAATGTAACTTAAGAGTCTTCAATCTTTCTTCATAAGGAAGATTTCTAATGCTATGTATTAATTTAGTCATCCTACGCTGAATGTTTTCTAACGAATTTATGTCCATTCTGTAATATGGAGACCAGAATTGAACTGCATAATCTAGGTGAGGCCTTACTAATGATGTATAAAGCTGCAGTATGACCTCTGGACTTCTGTTGCTTACACTTCTTGATATAAATCCCAGTAATCTATTTGCCTTATTACGTACGCTTAGGCATTGCTGTCTTGGTTTAAGGTTGCTGCTTACCACAACCCCCAAGTCCTTTTCGCAATCTGTATGGTTAAGTTCTACATTATTTAACTTATAAGTGCTAGGGTTATGGACACTCCCGAGCTTCAGAACCTTGCATTTATCTACATTGAACTGCATCTGCCACTTTTCTGACCAAGAGTAGAGTTTGTCTAAATCCTCCTGAAGTTCCCTAACATCTACGTTTGAATCAATTATCCTACCTATCTTCGTGTCATCGGCGAATTTGCTCATATCACTAGTAATTCCTTCATCAAGATCATTGATGTTTGTAGATATCAAGATCATTGATATATATTATAAACAACAACGGGCCCAAGACTGATCCCTGTGGAACGCCACTTGTTACTGATCCCCACTCGGATTTAACCCCATTTATGGACACTCTTTGCTTCCTGTCTGTGAGCCATGATTCAATCCACGAGAGCACCCTTCCCCCAATGCCATGAGCTGCTACTTTCTTCAGCTTCAACCAGCTGCAACAGCCTGGTCAACCAGGCTGTTGCAGCTGGTTGCCCATATATCCATCACTGCCTGGTGTGTTTGTCACTTGGTAAAGATACTTGTCCAATTTTCTCTTGAAGGCTTCTACATTTGTTCCAGCAGTGTCTCTGATATTTTCTGATAAGATGTTGAATAGTCTGGGACCACAGATGTTTATACAGTGTTCCCTTATTGTGCCCACAGCACTCCAACTTTTCACTTTATTTTGCACTTCTGGCGTTGGGTGTTCGCCAAGGAAATGTAGGTGAAAAAATACACACGTAGGATGTTCCAGGAGGCGTATAATGTGAGAGTCTTGAGGGGAACCCAGAGACTGCCTCCTGAGTCTGCTAGCGTGGAACTGAGAGATCACGAGCTAGCTGCTCACATGAGAGGAGCTCGTGACGTCACAGCTAGCCAGGGAGCCTATCTGTAACATAGCTGGGATTATCTAAGTATACCACACAAGTAATCAGTAACACTACTGACACTTCCTCTCATATCTTTCACTCCAGTATGTCAATGCGCAGATTTATCTTCACTTTTATGTGTATTTATTAATAGTTCATAGTTCTGTATTACTACTGTCCAGTTTGAGAGTCGTAGGTCGGGACTGGGCCGCGGGGGCGGTGATGTCAGGAATTGTTAACAGATAACAGTTACCTATTCAATAATTTATGTTTCCAGGGTCTAGTTCTGCCTCCTGACCTTGACCTTTATTGGTCATCAGCTGACAATAATGGTTAGTGCTCTCTTGGACCTTATTCTGTACAGTTGCAACTGTCTATGGAATTTGGTTTATTAAGTTTTATGCCTATCGACTACACCAGGGTCATTAAGGCTACGTGTAGCCGGTTTATCACGTAGTCAAGAACGCACTAAGCTCGTTTTTTTTTTTTTTTTGGGGGGGGGGGGACTAAAGTAAGCTCTCAGTGTCTATATCTGCAGTTTATTTCTACTTTATCCACCTCATAATACTTTAGTAAAGAAGGCGTGACCGAACTGACAACATGACTGAACTGACAACATGACCGAACTGACAACATGACCGAACTGACAACATGACCGAACTGACAACATGACCGAACTGACAACATGACTGAACTGACAACATGACCGAACTGACAACATGACCGAACTGACAACATGACCGAACTGACAACATGACTGAACTGACAACATGACCGAACTGACAACATGACCGAACTGACAACATGACCGAACTGACAACATGACCGAACTGACAACATGACCGAACTGACAACATGACCGAACTGACAACATGACCGAACTGACAACATGACCGAACTGACAACATGACCGAACTGACAACATGACCGAACTGACAACATGACCGAACTGACAACATGACCGAACTGACAACATGACCGAACTGACAACATGACCGAACTGACAACATGACCGAACTGACAACATGACCGAACTGACAACATGACCGAACTGACAACATGACCGAACTGACAACATGACCGAACTGACAACATGACCGAACTGACAACATGACCGAACTGACAACATGACCGAACTGACAACATGACCGAACTGACAACATGACCGAACTGACAACATGACCGAACTGACAACATGACCGAACTGACAACATGACCGAACTGACAACATGACCGAACTGACAACATGACCGAACTGACAACATGACCGAACTGACAACATGACCGAACTGACAACATGACCGAACTGACAACATGACCGAACTGACAACATGACCGAACTGACAACATGACCGAACTGACAACATGACCGAACTGACAACATGACCGAACTGACAACATGACCGAACTGACAATATGACTGAACTGACAACATGACCGAACTGACAACATGACCGAACTGACAACATGACCGAACTGACAACATGACTGAACTGACAACATGACCGAACTGACAACATGACCGAACTGACAACATGACCGAACTGACAACATGACCGAACTGACAACATGACCGAACTGACAACATGACCGAACTGACAACATGACCGAACTGACAACATGACTGAACTGACAACATGACTGAACTGACAACATGACTGAACTGACAACATGACCGAACTGACAACATGACTGAACTGACAACATGACTGAACTGGCAACATGACTGAACTGACAACATGACCGAACTGACAACATGACCGAACTGACAACATGACTGAACTGACAACATGACTGAACTGACAACATGACTGAACTGACAACATGACCGAACTGACAACATGACCGAACTGACAACATGACTGAACTGACAACATGACTGAACTGACAACATGACCGAACTGACAACATGACCGAACTGACAACATGACCGAACTGACAACATGACCGAACTGACAACATGACCGAACTGACAACATGACTGAACTGACAACATGACTGAACTGACATGACCGAACTGACAACATGACCGAACTGACAACATGACCGAACTGACAACATGACCGAACTGACAACATGACCGAACTGACAACATGACCGAACTGACATGACTGAACTGACAACATGACTGAACTGACAACATGACCGAACTGACAACATGACCGAACTGACAACATGACCGAACTGACAACATGACTGAACTGACAACATGACTGAACTGACAACATGACTGAACTGACAACATGACTGAACTGACAACATGACCGAACTGACAACATGACCGAACTGACAACATGACCGAACTGACAACATGACTGAACTGACAACATGACTGAACTGACAACATGACCGAACTGACATGACCGAACTGACAACATGACTGAACTGACAACATGACCGAACTGACAACATGACCGAACTGACAACATGACCGAACTGACAACATGACCGAACTGACAACATGACCGAACTGACAACATGACCGAACTGTCAACATGACCGAACTGACAACATGACCGAACTGACAACATGACCGAACTGACAACATGACCGAACTGACAACATGACCGAACTGACAACATGACCGAACTAACAACATGACCGAACTGACAACATGACCGAACTGACAACATGACCGAACTGACAACATGACCGAACTGACAACATGACTGAACTGACAACATGACTGAACTGACAAAATGACTGAACTGACAACATGACTGAACTGACAACATGACTGAACTGACAACATGACCGAACTGACAACATGACCGAACTGACAACATGACCGAACTGACAACATGACTGAACTGACAACATGACCGAACTGACAACATGACCGAACTGACAACATGACCGAACTGACAACATGACCGAACTGACAACATGACCGAACTGACAACATGACCGAACTGACAACATGACCGAACTGACAACATGACCGAACTGACAACATGACCGAACTGAAACATGACCGAACTGACAACATGACCGAACTGACAACATGACCGAACTGACAACATGACTGAACTGACAACATGACTGAACTGACAACATGACTGAACTGACAACATGACCGAACTGACAACATGACCGAACTGACAACATGACCGAACTGACAACATGACCGAACTGACAACATGACCGAACTGACAACATGACCGAACTGACAACATGACCGAACTGACAACATGACCGAACTGACAACATGACCGAACTGACAACATGACCGAACTGACAACATGACCGAACTGACAACATGACTGAACTGACAACATGACCGAACTGACAACATGACCGAACTGACAACATGACTGAACTGACAACATGACCGAACTGACAACATGACCGAACTGACAACATGACTGAACTGACAACATGACTGAACTGACAACATGACTGAACTGACAACATGACTGAACTGACAACATGACCGAACTGACATGACCGATCTGACAACATGACTGAACTGACAACATGACTGAACTGACAACATGACTGAACTGACAACATGACTGAACTGACAACATGACCGAACTGACATGACCGATCTGACAACATGACTGAACTGACAACATGACTGAACTGACAACATGACCGAACTGACATGACCGATCTGACAACATGACTGAACTGACAACATGACTGAACTGACAACATGACTGAACTGACAACATGACTGAACTGACAACATGACTGAACTGACAACATGACTGAACTGACAACATGACCGAACTGACAACATGACCGAACTGACAACATGACCGAACTGACAACATGACCGAACTGACAACATGACCGAACTGACAACATGACCGAACTGACAACATGACCGAACTGACAACATGACCGAACTGACAACATGACCGAACTGACAACATGACCGAACTGACAACATGACTGAACTGACAACATGACCGAACTGACAACATGACCGAACTGACAACATGACTGAACTGACAACATGACTGAACTGACAACATGACTGAACTGACAACATGACCGAACTGACAACATGACCGAACTGACAACATGACTGAACTGACAACATGACCGAACTGACAACATGACCGAACTGACAACATGACTGAACTGACAACATGACTGAACTGACAACATGACTGAACTGACAACATGACTGAACTGACAACATGACTGAACTGACAACATGACTGAACTGACAACATGACCGAACTGACAACATGACTGAACTGACAACATGACCGAACTGACAACATGACTGAACTGACAACATGACCGAACTGACAACATGACTGAACTGACAACATGACCGAACTGACAACATGACTGAACTGACAGCCCTCTGACTGAAGTGTGGCTTTAACTTCTACCTGTCTTTTCCTGGTGTTGGCAGTTCAACCAGACTCTTCTTGTTTTCCGCGTCCATATCATTTCCTCTTAAAATTTGTGGAGTTTGTAATTAATTTTTTTCTATAATTAGCCTATATCAGCACCTGGTCAGTGCTGATCGTCTATGTTATAATAGCCAAGTAGGCCTGGAGGCCTCTAGCAGCAAGAACCTAGTTGAGCAGGCAATCAAGAGAGAAGTTTAGCCTTAGGCCTAGCTGCGAAGCAAGGCTGTTTTTTCTTCTCCAAGGTCGTTAGGTTATGTATGCATGCGTGTGACCACGCACATGTGCGTGTTGGAATATCTGACTTTATTTTTAATCTTTCTTTCTCCTTCCCTGTTTCTCATGAGTCTTTCTGCTCACCCATTCCCCCGCCTGTCTCTCTCTCTCTCTCTCTCCCTCTCTCTCCCTCTCTCTCCCTCTCTCCCTCTCTCCCTCCTCCGTGACGCACAAGGAAGCTATTTACTTGTAAAAAAGTCATTTAGACAGGGTGAGTGTGTGGCTCCAGCGGCCCTCCCTTCCGTTCCTCCATATATATACCTCTGTAGATACACAGGTACTGTGTGTCTTGTGTCTTGTTTTGTGTGCGTGCGTATATATACACGTGCCGTGCCGAATAGGTAAAACTTGTGATTTTTGGCTTAAATGGCAACAGTCTTCTTGCCGAGTAAGGCAAGCGAAAATTTGTGTATGCAATAATTTCGTAAAAATCATTCTAAACCTATCGAAAAGAAATATATTCCATCGTGTTTGTTTATTATTAAATTATTATAAGTTGATCTAAAATATATTTAGTTGGATTAGGCTAAATTAAATTTTGCTTGTTATAATAAGGTTAAGTAAGTTTTCTAAGGTTCTTTTGGTACAAAATTAGTTTTAACGTTAACATAAATGAAAAAAATATATCTTTAAAAGTATAAGAGAAAATTTTAGAAAGGACTTAATTTTAAATGAGTTTTTCTAACTGACCAGTTTTACCTATTCGGCACGACAAATTATATATATATATATGTCGTGCCGAATATGTAAAACTCGTCAATTAGCAAGAACTCATTTAAAATTAAGTCCTTTCTAAAATTTTCTCTTATACGTTTAAAGATATATTTTTTTCATTATTGTTAATGTAAAAAATTTTAATTTTCCACCAAAAGAATCTTAGAAAACTTACCTAACCTTATTTTAACAAGAACAATTTAATTTAGCCTAACCCAACTAAATATATTTTAGATACGTTTACAGTAATTTAATACTAAACAAAGACAGTGAAGTATATTTTTTTCGTTAGGTTCAGAATGATTTTGGCGAAATTATTGCATACACAAATTTTCACTTGTCCTATATGGCAAGATGAGCGTTGCTATTTAAGCCAAGATCGCAAGTTCTGCCTATTCGGCACGACATATATATATATATATATATATATATATATATATATATATATATATATATATATATATATATATATATATATATTATATATATATGTGTGTGTGTGTGTAGTTCTATTCTGCGTGATAGTTACATTGTGGGAACACCCACGGTGTGTAGTTCTTCTGTTCTATATGATAGTTATATTGTGGGAAGAAAAGCTTGAGGTACTTTGTATACCGTCACACAGGATGGGCTCTTATACCAAGTATTGTCAACCTTAGCTGGGAGAGTTCAGAAGGGAGGCGAGGATACACCTGGTGAATTAGACACTTGTGCAGCATCTGGCTATCTTGTAGACAAACCATACCACGATTTCTTGAATTATCTTTACTTGTAGACGTTTTCCCAATCAGTGACTTTCTCAATAATGCCCGGGCACTGTACTGATAGTCACTGGCTTTAACAGTCCAATGACTGATAAAGCCACTGGCTTTATCAGTCAATCACCATCTTGTCGGTATTGAATATCTCTGGTAGACGAGGATACAGCTAATTACCGACACGGCCCTCAATCAAAATATTATCTCTGTCAAGAGATCTGGGAAAATTTGTACTTGTATCACAGGAAAGGCATTTACAGAGACTCTTATCTGTGTTCCAGAGGAAACTGTAACGCAATGCTACATACACTTCATAAACAGTCAGGGTGTGGTGTTTATGTTGGACGAACCTGGCCTATGGCCGGGCTCCGGGGGTAGAAAGACTCTCGGAACTCGTCAAAGGACTGTATGTTGCTAGCACCAACAGCCTGACTCATCAGGTCATCAACCAAGACGGAATATTAGACGTGTATTTACATTTTATCCTTCATTATTTATATGGATGTGTGTTTAAATACCACAGTGAAAATATTGAAGAAAACCTGAGCGCATTCATGTGCTTACACACACACACACACACACACACACACACACACACACACACACACACACACACACACACACACACACACACACACACACACAGGCACATGTAAAAGGGAGGGCACTGCAATGGATAAGGGAATACCTGACAGGGAGGCAGCAATGAGTCATGGTACGTGAAGAGGTATCACAGTGGGCGCCTGTTACGAGCGGGGTCCCACAGGGGTCAGTTCTAGGACCAGTGCTATTTTTGATATATGTGAACGACATGATGGAAGGAATAGACTCTGAAGTGTCCCTGTTCGCAGATGACGTGAAGTTGATGAGAAGAATTAAATTGGACGAGGATGAGGCAGGACTGCAAAGAGACCTGGAGAGGCTGGACATGTGGTCCAGCAACTGGCTTCTCGAATTCAATCCAGCCAAATGCAAAGTCATGAAGATTGGGGAGGGGCAAAGAAGACCGCAGACAGAGTATAGGCTAGGTGGACAAAGACTACAGACCTCACTCAGGGAGAAAGACCTTGGGGTAACCATAACACCGAGCACATCACCGGAGGCACACATCAACCAAATAACCGCTGCAGCATACGGGCGCCTGGCAAACCTGAGAATAGCGTTCCGATACCTTAATAAGGAATCGTTCAAGACACTGTACACTGTGTATGTTAGGCCCATACTGGAGTATGCAGCACCAGTCTGGAACCCACACCTGGTCAAGCACGTCAAGAAGTTAGAGAAAGTACAAAGGTTTGCAACAAGGCTAGTCCCAGAGCTCAAGGGAATGTCGTACGAGGAAAGGTTAAGGGAAATCGAACTGACGACACTGGAGGACAGAAGGGTCAGGGGAGACATGATAACGACATATAAGATACTGCGGGGAATAGACAAGGTGGACAGAGATAGGATGTTCCAGAGAGGGGACACAGGGACAAGGGGTCACAACTGGAAGCTGAAGACTCAGACGAGTCACAGGGACGTTAGGAAGTATTTCTTCAGTCATAGAGTTGTCAGCAAGTGGAATAGCCTAGCAAGTGAAGTAGTGGAGGCAGGAACCATACATAGTTTTAAGATGAGGTATGACAAAGCTCAGGAAGCAGAGAGAGAGAGGACCCAGTAGCGATCAGTGAAGAGGCGGGGCCAGGAGCTGAGTCTCGACCCCTGCAACCACAATTAGATGAGTACACACACACACACACACACACACACACACACACACACACACACACACACACACACACACACACACACACATATATTGGAGTGTTAACACCAGTTTGGAACCCACATCTAGCCAAGCACGTAAAGAAACTAGAGAAAGTGCAAAGGTTTGCAACAAGACTAGTCCCAGAGCTACGAGGTATGTCCTACGAGGAGAGGTTAAGGGAAATCGACCTGACGATACTGGAGGACAGGAGAGATGGGGGGATATGATAGTGACATATAAAATACTGAGAGGAATTGACAAGGTGGGCAGACAGAATGTTCCAGAGATGGGACACAGTAACAAGGGGACACAGTAAGAAATTGAAGACACAGATGAATCACAGGGATGTTAGGAACTATTTCTTCGGTCACAGAGTAATCAGGAAGTGGAATAGTTTGGGAAGCGATGTAGTGGAGGCAGGTTCCATACATAGCTTTAAGCAGAGGTATGATAAAGCTCACGGTTCAGGGAGTGACCCAGTAGCGACCAGTGAAGAGCCGGGGCCAGGAGCTATGACTCGACCCCTGCAACCACAACTAGGTGAGTGAGTACATACACACGCGCACACACACACACACACACACACACACACACACACACACACACACACACACACACACACACACACACATTTTCAGAGGAGAGATTTCATGTGTTTACACATCTTCAGGGGAGAACTTTCACGTGTTTACACATCTTCCTGGTCTTATGAAGATGTGCGTGTAAGCACATAAAAGCTCCCAGGTTTTATTTCCTGTTTTCACTCTGGTATTTTTCCATATTTTCAGTCCAACGTTTTATTGTGGTTTCTTTCATATCTAGATAGTTATGAGTGTATACCTCTGAAGGGTTTCGAGAGTTGTCTGGTTCTGGCAGCCTGGTCCTAGCTAGGTACGTAGTCAGGGGACTTGAGGAAAAATTACCTGTCGCAGGTGTTGCCAGGTGTTTCTTCCATTAGGAAAAGCAGGAAAATTTCCTCTGACACAGTGACGTAACCCAAACCTCCACTGAGTAGACGTTACGTCATTACGGAATTCCACTGGTTGTACTGAGAAAGGTAAACTGGGTACGTTCCAGTAACTGGGCAGGCAAGCGTTCCAGTAACTGGGCAGGCAAGCGTTCCAGTAACTGGGCAGGCAAGCGTTCCAGTAACTGGGCAGGCAAGCGTTCCAGTGGAACTGGTGAGCAATTCACGAGTTAAGTGTTACTCAGCTAGTGATACACTGTGGAATAAGCTAGCCGAAGAAATGGATGCAAAAATCATAGAGCTTCAGGAATAGGTATGACTGGGGCTTAAGAGAACATGACAAACGCTGGTCGATTGTATGCTAAGTGTCGGTGGGCCAGGAGCTGAGACTCGACCCCCTCACGAACACAACTGTACTTACATGCGTTATATACTTTAAACAGTAAGATATTACTCAAAAATACGTTTCCCTACGCAGAAAGGGAGTGTATGTATGTATGTCTGCATGTATGTATGTCTGCATGTATGTCTGCATGTATGTCTGCATGTATGTCTGCATGTATGTATGTCTGCATGTATGTATGTCTACATGTATGTATGTCTGCATGTATGTCTGCATGTATGTCTGCATGTATGTATGTCTGCATGTATGTCTGCATGTATGTCTGCATGTATGTCTGCATGTATGTCTGCATGTATGTATGTCTGCATGTATGTATGTCTGCATGTATGTATGTCTGCATGTATGTCTGCATGTATGTCTGCATGTATGTATGTCTGCATGTATGTATGTCTGCATGTATGTATGTATGTCTGCATGTATGTATGTCTGCATGTATGTATGTCTGCATGTATGTCTGCATGTATGTATGTCTGCATGTATGTATGTCTGCATGTATGTATGTCTGCATGTATGTATGTATGTCTGCATGTATGTCTGCATGTATGTCTGTCTGCATGTATGTATGTCTGCATGTATGTCTGTATGTCTGCATGTATGTATGTCTGCATGTATGTCTGTCTGCATGTATGTCTGTCTGCATGTATGTATGTCTGCATGTATGTATGTATGTCTGCATGTATGTATGTCTGCATGTATGTCTGCATGTCTGCATGTATGTCTGCATGTATGTCTGCATGTATGTATGTCTGCATGTATGTCTGTATGTATGTCTGCATGTATGTATGTATGTCTGCATGTATGTCTGTCTGCATGTATGTCTGTCTGCATGTATGTATGTCTGCATGTATGTATGTATGTCTGCATGTATGTATGTCTGCATGTATGTATGTATGTCTGCATGTATGTATGTCTGCATGTATGTATGTCTGCATGTATGTCTGCATGTATGTATGTCTGCATGTATGTCTGCATGTATGTCTGCATGTATGTATGTCTGCATGTATGTATGTCTGCATGTATGTATGTCTGCATGTATGTCTGCATGTATGTCTGCATGTATGTATGTCTGCATGTATGTCTGCATGTATGTATGTCTGCATGTATGTATGTATGTCTGCATGTATGTATGTCTGCATGTATGTATGTATGTCTGCATGTATGTATGTCTGCATGTATGTATGTATGTCTGCATGTATGTATGTCTGCATGTATGTATGTCTGCATGTATGTATGTATGTCTGCATGTATGTATGTCTGCATGTATGTCTGTCTGCATGTATGTATGTCTGCATGTATGTCTGTATGTATGTCTGCATGTATGTCTGTCTGCATGTATGTATGTCTGCATGTATGTATGTCTGCATGTATGTCTGCATGTATGTATGTCTGCATGTATGTCTGTATGTATGTCTGCATGTATGTATGTCTGCATGTATGTCTGCATGTATGTATGTCTGCATGTATGTATGTATGTCTGCATGTATGTCTGCATGTATGTATGTCTGCATGTATGTCTGCATGTATGTATGTCTGCATGTATGTATGTCTGCATGTATGTCTGCATGTATGTATGTCTGCATGTATGTATGTCTGCATGTATGTCTGCATGTATGTCTGCATGTATGTATGTCTGCATGTATGTCTGCATGTATGTCTGCATGTATGTCTGCATGTATGTATGTCTGCATGTATGTCTGCATGTATGTCTGCATGTATGTATGTATGTCTGCATGCATGTATGTCTGCATGTATGTCTGCATGTATGTCTGCATGTATGTATGTATGTCTGCATGTATGTCTGCATGTATGTCTGTATGTATGTCTGCATGTATGTCTGCATGTATGTCTGCATGTATGTCTGCATGTATGTATGTCTGCATGTATGTCTGCATGTATGTATGTCTGCATGTATGTCTGCATGCATGTATGCATATATATATATATATATATATATATATATATATATATATATATATATATATATATATATATATATATATATATCGTGCCGAATAGGTAAAACTGGTCAGTTAGCAAGAACTCGTTTAAAATTAAGTCCTTTCTAATATATTCTCTTATACGTTTAAAGATATATTTTTTCATTTATGTTAATGCAAAAAATAATAATTTTGTACCAAAAGAACCTTAGAAAACTTACCCAAGTGTCAGGAGCCCAAAGCTGTTCATCCTCCCAGCATAAATAAGAGGATTACCGATAGACCCCTGGCTGTCTTCAAGAGGGAGCTGGACAGGCACCTGACCAGCTGGGCTGTGGTTCATACATTGGTTTACATGCAGCCGGCAGTAACAGCCTGGTTGATCAGGCCCTGATCCACCGTGAGGCCTGGTAATGGACCGGGTCGTGGGGGCGTTGACCCCCGGATCATCCAGGTATACTCCACATTTCCCTTCCCCACTCCCAACACTTTGTCGCCACTCTCCTCCAACACTCCCTCATCCCACACAAAAACTCTCTTCACCACTCCCCTCCAACATTCCCCTCTCCTCACTTTCCTGCAGCACTCCTTCCTTACTCACCTCCAACACTGCTCTACCTTACTGTCCTCCAACACTGCTCTACCTTACTGTCCTCCAACACTGCTCTACCTTACTGTCCTCCAACACTGCTCTACCTTACTGCCCTCCAACACTCCACCTGCTCCCCTCCAACGCTCCACCTACTCCCCTCCAACACTCCACCTGCTCCCCTCCAACGCTCCACCTACTCCCCTCCACTCCACCTTCTCCCATCCAACACTCCACATACTCCCCTCCAACACTCCCCCTACTCCCCTCCAACACTCCCCATACTCCCCTCCAACACTCCACCTACTCCCCTCCAACACTCCACCTACTCCCCTCCAACACTCTACCTACTCCCCTCCAACACTCCACCTACTCCCCTCCAACACTTCACCTACTCCCCTCCAACACTCCACCTACTCCCCTCCAACACTCCACCTACTCACCTCCAACGCTCCACCTACTCCCCTCCAACACTCCACCTACTCCCCTCCAACACTCCACCTGCTCCCCTCCAACGCTCCACCTACTCCCCTCCAACACTCCACCTACTCCCCTCCAACGCTCCACCTACTCCCCTCCAACACTCTACCTACTCCCCTCCAACGCTCCACCTACTCACCTCCAACGCTCCACCTACTCACCTCCAACACTTCACCTACTCCCCTCCAACGCTCCACCTACTCCCCTCCAACGCTCCACCTACTCCCCTCCAACGCTCCACCTACTCCCCTCCAACGCTTCACCTACTCACCTCCAGCACTCCACCTACTCACCTCCAACACTCCACCTACTCACCTCCAACACTCCACCTACTTCCCTCCAACACTCCACCTACTCACCTCCAACACTCCACCTACTCCCCTCCAACACTCCACCTACTCCCCTCCAACACTCCACCTACTCACCTCCAACACTCCACCTACTCACCTCCAACACTCCACCTACTCACCTCCAACACTCCACCTACTCACCTCCAACACTCCACCTACTCCCCTCCAACACTCCACCTACTCCCCTCCAACACTCCACCTACTCCCCTCCAACACTCCACCTACTCACCTCCAACACTCCACCTACTCACCTCCAACACTCCACCTACTCACCTCCAACACTCCACCTACTCACCTCCAACACTCCACCTACTCACCTCCAACACTCCACCTACTCCCCTCCAACACTCCACCTACTCCCCTCCAACACTCCACCTACTCCCCTCCAACACTCCACCTACTCACCTCCAACACTCCACCTACTCACCTCCAACACTCCACCTACTCACCTCCAACACTCCACCTACTCACCTCCAACACTCCACCTACTCACCTCCAACACTCCACCTACTCCCCTCCAACACTCCACCTACTCCCCTCCAACACTCCACCTACTCACCTCCAACACTCCACCTACTCCCCTCCAACACTCCACCTACTCACCTCCAACACTCCACCTACTCCCCTCCAACACTCCACCTACTCACCTCCAACACTCCACCTACTCACCTCCAACACTCCACCTACTCACCTCCAACACTCCACCTACTCACCTCCAACACTCCACCTACTCACCTCCAACACTCCACCTACTCACCTCCAACACTCCACCTACTCCCCTCCAACACTCCACCTACTCCCCTCCAACACTCCACCTACTCCCCTCCAACACTCCTGCTCCCCTCCAGCACTCCACCTACTCACCTCCAGCACTCCACCTACTCCCCTCCAGCACTCCACCTGCTCATCTCCAACACTCCACCTACTCCCCTCCAGCACTCCACCTACTCACCTCCAACACTCCACCTACTCCCCTCCAACACTCCACCTACTCCCCTCCAACACTCCACCTACTCACCTCCAGCACTCCACCTACTCCTCTCCAACACTCCACCTACTCCCAACACTCCACCTGCTCCCCTCCAACACTCCACCTACTCCCCTCCAACACTCCACCTACTCCCCTCCAACACTCCACCTACTCCACTCCACCTACTCCCCTCCAACACTCCACCTACTCCCCTTCAGCACTCCACCTACTCCCCTCCAGCACTCCACCTACTCACCTCCAGCACTCCACCTACTCACCTCCAACACTCCACCTACTCACCTCCAACACTCCACCTACTCCCCTCCAACACTCCACCTACTCCCCTCCAACACTCCACCTACTCCCCTCCAACACTCCACCTACTCACCTCCAACACTCCACCTACTCACCTCCAACACTCCACCTACTCACCTGTCAGCATAGTTGCTGATCCCTGTATTCCCTGTATTATATAGCATAGCATATTAGTATCCTCCATGTGCTTTAGACACGAGATCCCTCGTAGGCCTTTGGCTTGGAGTGACGTCATGGGCATACACATGGGCAGTGATCCCTTTGTCCCGCCCTCACTCAGCGGCAGACCGTCTAGGCGTAAACAGGCTAGGTAACTGTGGCTCCATCTCCCATCTCAGTCTGACAATATATCTACCATCCTACAAGTGTGTCTACTTTCAACCTGTGATATCTCCATTCAAGAACCCTTACGATACACCTCCAACACTCCACCTACTCACCTCCAACACTCCACCTACTCACCTCCAACACTGCACCTACTCACCTCCAACACTGCACCTACTCCCCTCCAACACTCCACCTACTCCCCTCCAACACTCCACCTACTCACCTCCAACACTCCACCTACTCACCTCCAACACTCCACCTACTCACCTCCAACACTCCACCTACTCACCTCCAACACTCCACCTACTCACCTCCAACACTCCACCTACTCACCTCCAACACTCCACCTACTCCCCTCCAACACTCCACCTACTCACCTCCAACACTCCACCTACTCCCCTCCAACACTCCACCTACTCACCTCCAACACTCCACCTACTCCCCTCCAACACTCCACCTACTCACCTCCAACACTCCACCTACTCACCTCCAACACTCCACCTACTCACCTCCAACACTCCACCTACTCACCTCCAACACTCCACCTACTCACCTCCAACACTCCACCTACTCCCCTCCAACACTCCACCTACACCCCTCCAACACTCCACCTACTCCCCTCCACCACTCCACCTACTCACCTCCAACACTCCACCTACTCCCCTCCAACACTCCACCTACTCCCCTCCAACACTCCACCTACTCCCCTCCAACACTCCACCTACTCCCTGGCACCAATGGTCATCATCCGCCTCAGACTGGTCCACAGTGATTCTAATTTGGCCAGAATACAGGAAATTTGTATGAGAGAGGGAAGAGGGAGAGTTAGAGAGTGAGAGTGCAAGAGTTTGGGGGGAGAGGTTGAGAGAGGGAAACTGTGGTATGGTGAGAAAGGAGAAATAGAGGGAGGGGAATGGGAGGGATGGAAGGGAAGGAAAGGGGGTGTCACCAGTCGCTACTGTTCATCATGTATATTTTTTTGTAGGTAATCTCATAACAAATGACATCTGTTTTTGTTGTCAGTTGACAGTTTAAAGGTCACTGCAGCTGTTCTCACCTTGGTTCTTTACAAGGTCAGTCCCTTGTGTGTCTCCAGGTATATTGTAAGGGATAAGCCTGGCTTCATGCTGGGCTACAAGGAGAGTAGAACCTGCGATAGTGGTCACGGGTATGTCAGATACTGGTCACAGGTATGTCAGATACTGGTCACAGGTATGTCAGATACTGGTCACAGGTATGTCAGATGCTGGTCACAGGTATGTCACAGATACTCGTCACAGGTATGTCACAGATACTGGTCACAGGTATGTCACAGATACTGGTCACAGGTATGTCAGATACTGGTCACGGGTATGTCACAGATACTGGTCACAGGTATGTCACAGATACTAGTCACAGGTATGTCACAGATACTGGTCACAGGTATGTCACAGATACTGGTCACAGGTATGTCACAGATAGTCACAGGTATGTCACATACTGGTCACAGGTATGTCACAAATATTAGTCACAGGTATGTCACAGATACTGGTCACAGGTATGTCACAGATACTGGTCAGATACTGGTCACAGGTATGTCACAGATACTGGTCACAGGTATGTCACAGATACTGGTCACAGGTATGTCACAGATACTGGTCACAAGTATGTCACAGATACTGGTCACAGGTATGTCACAGATACTGGTCACAGGTATGTCACAGATACTGGTCACAGGTATGTCACAGATGCTGGTCACAGGTATGTCACAGATACTGGTCACAGGTATGTCACAGATACTGGTCACAGGTATGTCACAGATACTAGTCACAGGTACTGGTCACAGGTATGTCACAGATACTAGTCACAGGTATGTCACAGATACTGGTCACAGGTATGTCACAAATACTAGTCACAGGTATGTCACAAATACTAGTCACAGGTATGTCACAGATACTAGTCACAAGTATGTCACAGATACTAGTCACAGCTGGCACTGGACAAGCACCTAAAGTCAGTTCCGGATCAGCCGGGCTGTAGCTCGTATGTTGGTTTGCGTGCAGCCAGCAGCAACAGCCTGGTTGATCAGGCTGTGATCCACCAGGAGGCCTGGTCTCAGACCGGGCCGCGGGGGCGTTGACCCCCGGAACTCTCTCCAGGTAAACTCCAGGTAAACAGGTATGTCACAGATACTAGTCACAAGTATGTCACAGATACTAGTCACAGGTATGTCACAGGTACTGGTCACAGGTATGTCACAAATACTAGTCACAGGTATGTCACAGGTACTGGTCACAGGTATGTCACAAATACTAGTCACAGGTATGTCACAGATACTAGTCACAGGTATGTCACAGATACTAGTCACAGGTATGTCACAGATACTAGTCACAGGTATGTCACAGATACTAGTCACAGGTATGCCACAGATACTAGTCACAGGTATGTCACAGGTACTGGTCACAGGTATGTCACAGATACTGGGAGGGCTAAGAAATAAGTTAGGTTGTTGGGTTATATATGTAAACAGTGTCATCTGGTAGCTGGCAAGATGAATTGGAAGACAGGTACTACCATCCCACATCTTACACACTTGTTAAATCTTTGTGACCCACATCTTACACACTTGTTAAATCTTTGTGACCCACATCTTACACACTTGTTAAATCTTTGTGACCCACATCTTACACACTTGTTAAATCTTTGTGTCCCACATCTTACACACTTGTTAAATCTTTGTGACCCACATCTTACACACTTGTTAAATCTTTGTGACCCACATCTTACACACTTGTTAAATCTTTGTGTCCCACATCTTACACACTTGTTAAATCTTTGTGACCCACATCTTACACACTTGTTAAATCTTTGTGACCCACATCTTACACACTTGTTAAATCTTTGTGACCCACATCTTACACACTTGTTAAATCTTTGTGACCCACATCTTACACACTTGTTAAATCTTTGTGACCCACATCTTACACACTTGTTAAATCTTTGTGACCCACATCTTACACACTTGTTAAATCTTTGTGACCCACATCTTACACACTTGTTAAATCTTTGTGACCCACATCTTACACACTTGTTAAATCTTTGTGACCCCACATCTTACACACTTGTTAAATCTTTGTGACCCACATCTTATTAAATCTTTGTGACCCACATCTTATTAAATCTGTGACCCACATCTTATTAAATCTTTGTGACCCACATCTTATTAAATCTGTGACCCACATCTTATTAAATCTTTGTGACCCACATCTTATTAAATCTTTGTGACCCACATCTTATTAAATCTTTGTGACCCAAATCTTACACACTTCTACTTACACTGTGTGCACGCATGGATGCACACAAGTATAGGTACACACACATGTACTCACACACCATTTATAGGTAACCAAATTCTTGCTTCACTTATGTTACTTGGGACTTTGTTTAGCTCGTCTGTAGCTCTTTGACTATACACTTTTATTTCTGTGGTATTTACCTTCCAGTTGATGAGGCCTAGTCTGGGACACAGCCTCGTGGTCTCACACCATATCTTAACATAAACGTTAAGATGGGTATATAATGAGTGTAACTTGAAGCTTGTAGGATTTATCTGCCATATTGTGTAGGAGTTAGACTGGGTCAGCAATCCTGCCAGTGTTACATTTTTGACAATGATCCTGAGAGGTGTTGAGCAAGTCCTTAAAAGCAGATTCTCGCTAGAATTCCTGAAGTGCAAGGTGGAAGTATTGGCAGCTTGGCAGTTTTGAGGCACATGTGGTAGTTGCTTGGCAACAGTGGCTGTACAAATGGGTGTGTACTTTAAGTACACACCACTGATGGATCACCAGCCGACCATCCAAGAGGGAATTTAAGAGAACCTTCTTGGGAAAAGCACTGCCTTCATACTGGTGAAGTGCTCTTGAGCTAAGCTTAGAATTAGTTACCTACAGGTACCTCCTTACTGCTAGGTGAACAAGTGTGAGGAAAAATGTCCAGTGTTTGTGCTGGTGCAAGGATGGAGGTCGTGTCCTGCAGTAAGTGCTACCAGTGAGTAGTGAGAGAAAGAGTTACACACACCTCCTCCAGGAAAAATTGAGGTTGCAGCAGGAAAAGAGGAGGGGGGAGGGGAAAGTGGGAAGGGGTAACGCTTATGTCTTGCCTCCCCTCCTCACCATTACTGTCAGTCAGACTTACAACTTCCTGAAGGTGTCTTGAGGTGCCGCGCCGCCCAACACCCAACCAGTTCCTCCGCTTAAAAAAGTACCACCAACTCCTTCCCCTGCATAAAATGTAGTAGCTTGGGCTGGCTGGGCTGACGGGCTTTCCTAAATGGCATAATGGGTTGACTTTGTGGAGGGAGGTGGTGAGGGTAGGCAATGAGTACATCCTGTGGTGGCTGCCCGCTGGTTACCTGCTTACCTGAAGTCTACCTGGAGGGTATTCCGGGGATCAACGCCCCCGCGGCCCGGTCCACGACCAGACTTCCCGGTGGATCAGGGCCTGATCAACCAGGCTGTTACTGCTGGCCGCACGTAGTCCAACGTACGAACTACAGCCCGGCTGATCCTTACTTGTGTACATAAATGCTTGAGAGAGCCGACAGGTTGGTAAATTAGACACATGGGCAACATTTGGGTATCTTTATTGTGGAAATGTTTAGCATACAGTGGCGTCATCAGTCCAATAAAGAGACGAATGGTTGAAGATCAGAAGGGGTTTGAGATAATCAGTCCCTCAACCTAGGGTCGATGTAATGAGCCCCTCAGCCTAGAGTCTATAGTCTATATCATCAGTCCATCAGTCTTGATTGATGGACTGATTACATCGACTCCAGGCTGAGGGGTTGCTTACCTCAAACTCTTTCAGATCTTCAACCATTCTTCTCTGTACTGGACTGATGAAGCCAGTGTAGCGAATCTTTTCCACAATGAAGATACCCAGTTATTGCACATGTCTAATTGATCACCTTCCTTGTATAGCCTCAGCATGACGCGAGCCACCAGGGAGAGTTAGTATGCTGGAGCCGTTACACTATCACTGGCCCTGCGGGACGCCCACTCTTATGTTTTTAAACGAAATAGTGTACGTTAGTAGTGTGCTGTTGCCTTACTCGATGCTTGGGCCAGTAGGTGACTTGGACCTGCCTAGCATGGGCCAGTAGGCCTGGTGCTGTAATCCTTCCTTATGTTCTTATGATACACAGCTGGAATACAAGGTATCTCTCTCTCTCTCTCTCTCTCTCCCCCTCTCTCTCTCTCTCTCTCTCTCTCTCTCTCTCTCTCTCTCTCTCTCTCTCTCTCTCTCTCTCTCTCTCTCTCTCTCTTTCTCTCTCTCTCATATTCCAGGATGTGTAATAATGTTGGTAGAATTACCAACAGTATATTAATTAAAAGGACACAAATTCACCTACTGCGACATTTTATTGTGGCAACTGTTCGCTGTCCAGGAGCTTTATATAGTTTGTAACGGCTTGACAAAGCTTCTGGAGAGCGAAACGTTGCCACAATAAAATGCCACATTAGTTGCACTTGTGTCCTTTTACCTAACATATTCCAGGATGTGTTTCACACAACACATCGGCCGCTTACCACCGAGGCAAGGTGACCCGAGAAAGAAGAAACACTTTCATCATCATTCACTGTCTAGCCAGAGGCGTGACTACACTACAGTTATAAAACTGGTTTAGAAAAACACGTAAGCAAACACTAGGACATATTAGAAAACGTTTCGGTCCTGGGACCTTGATCACTTCTAACATACAGAGGTTGAACGACATTATATAGAGCGGAGAGTGAGGTGTGACGCATGGTGACCTGAAGAATGACATATTGGGATGAGGACGGGCAAACGATGAGGTCATGTGACTCCTGCATTGCTGGGTAGGTGCTGCTTTGCCTGGTCGAGTATCATGTATGCTAATGTTTTAGAAATTTTGTGGTTTCCAGTGTTACGTTCTGTTGTGTGAGTGACGGCGATTAGTGAGGCTTCTAGACATCGTCGGCGTCTGAGGTCTGGTTCGGTGAGAACGAGTTGTGCCTCATCCCAGTTCATCAGATGCCCCGTGGAGTCTCTGTGGAGGACACAGGCGTACCTTAAATCGTTTCTGTTACAGGCACTTCGATGCTCATTCAGGCGGAACGCAAGATCTCTGCCAGTTTCGCCTACATATTTCTTGGGACAGAATCCACAGGGGATGCTATAGACGCCTGCTGTGGAAGTTAAAGGTGTAGGGCTCCTTTTCAAAGTGAAGTCTCTGATAGATGAAGTGTTTATGGTGGAAAGGTTGATGTTACTCTTAGCAAGTGGCCGGCGAGTGTTCGTGGCAACATCACCACATGGGAGCACTATGTAGCTTATCATGTATCAGCCTGAGCTGGGAGAGCAGTGGTCAGAAAGTAACCCATCTTGTACCTCTGGTGATGCTCCTTACACGGTCTCTTGTTTCCTGGTAACTAGGCGAGGTACTTTATTTGTTAAATGTAAGTGTTTTTAAATGATTTGTATAATCTAATCTATCTTAAAAAATCTTGTGTAAATTTGCATAGAGCGTTCATTATTTGAGACTCATTAAACAGACACACGGACAGACACGGAATACAGTGTATGTTAATTGCATATTGTATACACTGTCACCTTATGGAGTAGCGTTACCTGGTACTCGCTTCTTCTACCTGCCAGTCCTATGCTACTTCCTGGTACTCGCTACTTCTACCTGCCTGTCCTACTCTACTTCCTGATATTCGCTACTTCTACCTGCCAGTCCTACACTCCGTCCTGGTATTCTCCAGCTCTACCTGCCAGTCCTACACTACTTCCTGGTATTCTCCAGCTCTACCTGCCAGTCCTACACTCCGTCCTGGTATTCTCCAGCTCTACCTGCCAGTCCTACACTACTTCCTGGTACTTGTCAAAGTCGTCACACACAAGTATTGTAAGGCACCTGGCTGGCTGGTTGGTTAGACGGTTGATTGGCTGGCTGGCTGAGTAGACGGTTGGCTGGCTGACTGATTAGACGGTTGGTTGGCTGGCTTACTGGCTGGCTGGCTGGCTGGCTGGCTGGCTGGCTTACTGGCTGGCTGACTGGCTTGCTGGCTGGCTTACTGGCTGGCTGGAGGAGTTCGAGTATTTAGTACGGTACTGTGTACACTAAGGGAAAACACCATAAGTGTCCGGGGCCCAAGACTATTCAACAGCCTCCCATCAAGCATTAGGGGAATTGCCAATAAACCCCTGGCTGCTGCCTTCAAGAGAGAGCTGGACAAATACCTAAAGTCAGTGCCGGATCAGCCGGGCTGTGGCTCGTACGTTGGACTGCGTGCGGCCAACAGTAACAGCCTAGTTGATCAGGCCTTGATCCATCGGGAGGCCTGGTCATGGACCGGGCCGCGGGGGCGTTGATCCCCGGAATAACCTCCAGGTGTATTTTGAAGCGCTAAACCTGTGCGACATTCAGAGCAGTGTTCGCTCTAGGCTCTTTCCCCTCTCTTCTTCCTTTCCTTCCCATCTCTTCTTCCTCTCATTCCCCGCTCTTCTTCCTCTCATTCCCTGCTCTTCTTCCTCTCCTTCCCCGCTCTTCTTCCTCTCATTCCCTGCTCTTCTTCCTCTCCTTCCCCTCTCTCCTTCCTCTCTTTCCCCTCTCTTCTTTCTCCCTTCTCTCTCCTTCCTCTCTTTGCCCTCTCTCCCACTCCCCGCCCACTCCTCACTCTCAACCCACACCCCGCCCGCACCTCACTCTCGTCCCACTCCCCTCCCTCTCCTCACTCTCTTCCCACTCCCCTCCCTCTCTCCACTCTCTCCCCACTCTCCTCCCTCTCTCCCCACTCCCCTCCCCGTGTCCGCCATTGTTACAGCCCACACCTTCTTGGACCTTGTTGTTTAATTCAGGTGTTGACCCCGACTCTCCCCTCCCTGAGCCTCTCCTCTCCCCTCTCACCACTTCCCCATACCCTTACCTGGACACCTCACTCTTCCCCTTTATCACCCTTCTCCCTGTCTCCTCTCACATGCTCTCCCCTCATTCATCTGCATTTCTCATTGTCTCTCGCCAGTGTCCCCTCGCCAGTGTCCCCTCACCAGTGTCCCCTCGCCAGTGTTCCATCGCCAGTGTCCCCTCACAAGTGTCCCCTCGCCAGTGTCCCCTCACAAGTGTCCCCTCGCCAGTGTTCCCTCGCCAGTGTCCCCTCACAAGTGTCCCCTCCCCAGTGTCCCCTCACAAGTGTCCCCTCGCCAGTGTCCCCTCGCCAGTGTCCCCTCACAAGTGTCCCCTCGCCAGTGTCCCCTCACAAGTGTCCCCTCGCCAGTGTCCCCTCACAAGTGTCCCCTCGCCAGTGTCCCCTCACAAGTGTCCCCTCGCCAGTGTCCCCTCACAAGTGTTCCCCTCACTCGTGCCTCCCTTAATCTGTGTGTTCCTCACTTCTATCTCTCGCTATTAATAGTGAGTTTTATTTACGTGACATACCTGTGATTGGTTTCGAGAGTTGTGTCGCAGCCAGACCTGACAACAGATCGTTATTTTTTTTTGCTGCTTAATCAAGGTGGCTTTTATTAGCAGTTGTCAGCAGCACAACTACTGTACATCTTGTCTTGTCATGAAAAAAACACTCATTCTTGTCACCTCTGTTCCTCTAGAAACATTTCTCACTTGGTCCTCGACCCTTTCCTCTCTCATGTGTTGACTCCACTCCATTTTTTCTCATCTGTTGAATCCTCAGCCTTTCATTTCTCATCTGTTAAATCCTCAGCCTTTCATTTCTCATCTGTTAAATCCTCAGCCTTTCATTTCTCATCTGTTGAATCCTCAGCCTTTCATTTCTCATCTGTTAAATCCTCAGCCTTTCATTTCTCATCTGTTAAATCCTCAGCCTTTCATTTCTCATCTGTTGAATCCTCAGCCTTTCATTTCTCATCTGTTAAATCCTCAGCCTTTCATTTCTCATCTGTTAAATCCTCAGCCTTTCATTTCTCATCAGCTGGGTTTACCCTTCTGACATGGTGGTAAAGGTTCACTAATGGGTTCACCATGGACTGTGTTGTCCTCAGCTCGCAGACTACACTATGTCTGTCGTATACTAAGCTATAAAAACTTCTTTGTTCTCGCTAATGGGTTAGTAGATGGCAAGTACCCAGGGGCTAGTAGTAGGTTAATAGTAACTATCCAGGTGCTGGAAGTAGGTTGGTAGATGGTAACCATCCTTGGGCTAGTAGTTGGTTGGGTGACAACCATCCTGGGGCTAGTAGTTGGTAGACAGTAACCATCCTTAGGCTAGTAGTTGGTTGGGTGACAGTAACCATCCTGGGGCTAGTAGTAGGTTGGTAGACAGTAACCATCCTGGGGCTAGTAGTAGGATGGTAGACAGTAACCATCCAGGGGCTAGTAGTAGGATGGTAGACAGTAACGATCCTGGGGCTAGTAGTAGGATACAGTAACCATCCTGGGGCTAGTAGTAGGATGGTAGACAGTAACCATCCTGGGGCTAGTAGTAGGATGGTAGACAGTAACCATCCTGGGGCTAGTAGTAGGATGGTAGACAGTAACCATCCTGGGGCTAGTAGTTGGCTCGTAGACAGTAACCATCCAGGGGCTAGTAGTAGGATGGTAGACAGTAACCATCCAGGGGCTAGTAGTAGGATGGTAGACAGTAACCATCCAGGGGCTAGTATGGTAGACAGTAACCACCCTGGGGCTAGTAGTAGGATGGTAGACAGTAACCACCCTGGGGCTAGTAGGATGGTAGACAGTAACCACCCTGGGGCTAGTAGGATGGTAGACAGTAACCATCCTGGGGCTAGTAGTAGGATGGTAGACAGTAACCATCCAGGGGCTAGTAGTAGGATGGTAGACAGTAACCATCCTGGGGCTAATAGTAGGTTCGTAGACAGTAACCATCCTGGGGCTAGTAGTAGGATGGTAACAACCATGCAGGAACTACTAGTAGACAGCAACTATCCAAGATGTTAGTATACACACAACTAGCAGAACGAAACTTATGTATGACTAGTTAATGATCCTAAATAGGACAGAAACGTCATCACAAGTTTGTGTTGGTGCGGGTTGTGTGTGTACTGTTGCAGTCACATTATTGTGCCTTGTTACTCTTAAAGTCTCTGCTCTCCCGTCATGCGTGTGAGAGATTTAACCTTCTTAAAAGTTTTGCACTCTAGACGCCCCAGTTTCTCTTTTTTTTTTCAGATTATTTCAGGATGATAGTGTGCAGAGATGGGTGACATTTAGGTGGGCATGCAGAAAGCCCATCAGTATGTAAAGCATTCCGGGCAAGCTTTAGCCTGTCTCATGACTAATAAGCTTTAAATCTGATATACCTTTGATGAGTTTCGAGTGTTTATACTCCCTGAGCCCGGCCATGGGCCAGGCTCGTCTAGTGCTAGCCTAGTCAATAAGGCAATAATTAATTTAATATTTTCCATTATATATATATCTATATATATATATATATATATATAGATATATATATATATATATATATATATATATATATATATATATATATATATATATATATATACATATATTATATATATATATATATATAGTATCTTTTCTGTCATATACGCTCTATCTCCATCTCCTGCCGTATATATATCCTATAAAGTTCTGCTATCCTATATCTTTCTCCCGCCCCATATATACGCTATCTCCTTCACCTGTCCCATACATGCATCCTTTCTCCTTTCCCATACATACTTCATCTTCATCCCACGAAGAAGAGAAAACCCACGTGTCATGTGGGGGTTCGATAACGTGGATTGGGTAATAACACTCACGTTGGATGTTCTAGTATATTGGGTGGAATATACCAAGCCTTGACCTGCCGCCTGTCTAACGCCTCTATTTGAACTGGCTTGCTGAGTGCCTCGGAGGGCAGCGGCATTCAAAACATGCTAGGTCAGCCGAACAGTGAATAACAAGTGATTCACACAGACGGTTGGTAGTGAGCCATACTACTGGTAACTGGTTACTGATAACTAGTTACTAGGAACTAATACTACAGCAGCAACAGCCTGGTTGACCAGGCGAGTACTAGACGAGCCTGGCTCATGGCCGGGCTCAGAGAGTAGATATACTCTCGAAATTCTTCAAAGGTGTGTATATATATGTATATATATATATATATATATATATATATATATATATATATATATATATATATATATATATATATGAAGTTCCGAATAGGTAAAACTTGCGATTTTGGCTTAAATAGCAACGCTATTCTTGCCGAATAAGGCAAGCGAAAATTTGTGTATCAAATCATTCTGAATCTAACGAGAAGAAAAATA
>NC_091298.1:61601250-61631250 GCF_038502225.1 Cherax quadricarinatus
TGTTTGTCCCCCTATCCCATGTTAGGGAGGTGACTGTTGTTTCTCCCCCTATCCCAGGTTTGTTAGGGAGGTGATTCTGTTGTTTCTCCCCCTGTCCCATGTTTGTTAGGGAGGTGACTGTTGTTTCTTCCCCTATCCCATGTTTGTTAGGGAGGTGACTGTTGTTTCTTCCCCTATCCCATGTTTGTTAGGGAGGTGATTCTGTCGTTTCTCCCCCCTATCCCATGTTTGTTAGGGAGGTGACTGTTGTTTCTCCCCCTATCCCATGTTTGTTAGGGAGGTGACTGTTGTTTCTCCCCCTATCCCATGTTTGTTAGGGAGGTGACTGTTGTTTCTCCCCCTATCCCATGTTTGTTAGGGAGGTGACTGTTGTTTCTCCCCCTATCCCATGTTTGTTAGGGAGGTGACTGTTGTTTCTCCCCCTATCCCATGTTTGTTAGGGAGGTGACTGTTGTTTCTCCCCCTATCCCATGTTTGTTAGGGAGGTGACTGTTGTTTCTCCCTCTATATCATGTTTGTTAGGGAGGTGACTGTTGTTTCTCCCCCTATCCCATGTTTGTTAGGGAGGTGACTGTTGTTTCTCCCCCTATCCCATGTTTGTTAGGGAGGTGACTGTTGTTTCTCCCCCTATCCCATGTTTGTTAGGGAGGTGACTGTTGTTTCTCCCCCTATATCATGTTTGTTAGGGAGGTGACTGTTGTTTCTCCCCCTATCCCATGTTTGTTAGGGAGGTGACTGTTGTTTCTCCCTCTATCCCATGTTTGTTAGGGAGGTGACTGTTGTTTCTCCCCCTATCCCATGTTTGTTAGGGAGGTGACTGTTGTTTCTCCCCCTATCCCATGTTTGTTAGGGAGGTGACTGTTGTTTCTCCCCCTATCCCATGTTTGTTAGGGAGGTGACTGTTGTTTCTCCCCCTATCCCATGTTTGTTAGGGAGGTGACTGTTGTTTCTCCCCCTATCCCATGTTTGTTAGGGAGGTGACTGTTGTTTCTCCCCCTATCCCATGTTTGTTAGGGAGGTGATTCTGTTGTTTCTCCCCCTATCCCATGTTTGTTAGGGAGGTGACTGTTGTTTCTCCCCCTATCCCATGTTTGTTAGGGAGGTGATTCTGTTGTTTCTCCCTCTATCCCATGTTTGTTAGGGAGGTGATTCTGTTGTTTCTCCCTCTATCCCATGTTTGTTAGGGAGGTGACTGTTGTCTCTCCCCCTATCCCATGTTTGTTAGGGAGGTGATTCTGTTGTTTCTCCCTCTATCCCATGTTTGTTAGGGAGGTGACTGTTGTTTCTCCCCCTATCCCATGTTTGTTAGGGAGGTGACTGTTGTTTCTCCCCCTATCCCATGTTTGTTAGGGAGGTGACTGTTGTTTCTCCCCCTATCCCATGTTTGTTAGGGAGGTGACTGTTGTTTCTCCCCCTATCCCATGTTTGTTAGGGAGGTGACTGTTGTTTCTCCCCCTATCCCATGTTTGTTAGGGAGGTGACTGTTGTTTCTCCCCCTATCCCATGTTTGTTAGGGAGGTGACTGTTGTTTCTCCCCCTATCCCATGTTTGTTAGGGAGGTGACTGTTGTTTCTCCCCCTATCCCATGTTTGTTAGGGAGGTGATTCTGTTGTTTCTCCCCCTATCCCATGTTTGTTAGGGAGGTGACTGTTGTTTCTCCCCCTATCCCATGTTTGTTAGGGAGGTGACTGTTGTTTCTCCCCCTATCCCATGTTTGTTAGGGAGGTGACTGTTGTTTCTCCCCCTATCCCATGTTTGTTAGGGAGGTGACTGTTGTTTCTCCCCCTATCCCATGTTTGTTAGGGAGGTGACTGTTGTTTCTCCCCCTATCCCATGTTTGTTAGGGAGGTGATTCTGTTGTTTCTCCCCCTATCCCATGTTTGTTAGGGAGGTGACTGTTGTTTCTCCCCCTATCCCATGTTTGTTAGGGAGGTGATTCTGTTGTTTCTCCCTCTATCCCATGTTTGTTAGGGAGGTGATTCTGTTGTTTCTCCCTCTATCCCATGTTTGTTAGGGAGGTGACTGTTGTTTCTCCCCCTATCCCATGTTTGTTAGGGAGGTGACTGTTGTTTCTCCCCCTATCCCATGTTTGTTAGGGAGGTGACTGTTGTTTCTCCCCCTATCCCATGTTTGTTAGGGAGGTGACTGTTGTTTCTCCCCCTATCCCATGTTTGTTAGGGAGGTGACTGTTGTTTCTCCCCCTATCCCATGTTTGTTAGGGAGGTGATTCTGTTGTTTCTCCCCCTATCCCATGTTTGTTAGGGAGGTGACTGTTGTTTCTCCCCCTATCCCATGTTTGTTAGGGAGGTGATTCTGTTGTTTCTCCCTCTATCCCATGTTTGTTAGGGAGGTGATTCTGTTGTTTCTCCCTCTATCCCATGTTTGTTAGGGAGGTGACTGTTGTCTCTCCCCCTATCCCATGTTTGTTAGGGAGGTGATTCTGTTGTTTCTCCCTCTATCCCATGTTTGTTAGGGAGGTGACTGTTGTTTCTCCCCCTATCCCATGTTTGTTAGGGAGGTGACTGTTGTTTCTCCCCCTATCCCATGTTTGTTAGGGAGGTGACTGTTGTTTCTCCCCCTATCCCATGTTTGTTAGGGAGGTGACTGTTGTTTCTCCCCCTATCCCATGTTTGTTAGGGAGGTGACTGTTGTTTCTCCCCCTATCCCATGTTTGTTAGGGAGGTGACTGTTGTTTCTCCCCCTATCCCATGTTTGTTAGGGAGGTGACTGTTGTTTCTCCCCCTATCCCATGTTTGTTAGGGAGGTGACTGTTGTTTCTCCCCCTATCCCATGTTTGTTAGGGAGGTGACTGTTGTTTCTCCCCCTATCCCATGTTTGTTAGGGAGGTGACTGTTGTTTCTCCCCCTATCCCATGTTTGTTAGGGAGGTGACTGTTGTTTCTCCCCCTATCCCATGTTTGTTAGGGAGGTGACTGTTGTTTCTCCCCCTGTCCCATGTTTGTTGTGTGTCATTTAGCTGCCTCGTTCCTTCTGTGCTGCTCCACAACTCGACCACAACAAACTCTTACTCCCAAATAAACAAATAAAAAACGTTATAACAGTGTTTTTTACTAAAAAAGAAAGGTATTAAACTATTAAAAACTAGCCAAAAAAGTTTTACAAAGTTTTTTCAAATTAGAAATAAAATGTTAGTAGGAAATAGGCTTTTATAAATTGAGGAATTAAGTCGCTTTATTTTTGTTCAGTGAGGAGAGACGTTCATGTGAAGTTTGTTACTTTGTGAAGTTTGTTACTGTGTGAAGTTTGTTACTGTGTGAAGTTTGTTACTGTGTGAAGTTTGTTACTGTGTGAAGTTTGTTACTGTGTGAAGTTTGTTACTGTGTGAAGTTTGTTACTGTGTGAAGTTTGTTACTGTGTGAAGTTTGTTGCTGTGTGAAGTTTGTTACTGTGTGAAGTTTGTTACTGTGTGAAGTTTGTTACTGTGTGAAGTTTGTTACTGTGTGAAGTTTGTTACTGTGTGAAGTTTGTTACTGTGTGAAGTTTGTTACTGTGTGAAGTTTGTTACTGTGTGAAGTTTGTTGCTGTGTGAAGTTTGTTACTTTGTGAAGTTTGTTACTTTGTGAAGTTTGTTACTGTGTGAAGTTTGTTACTGTGTGAAGTTTGTTGCTGTGTGAAGTTTGTTACTTTGTGAAGTTTGTTACTTTGTGAAGTTTGTTACTTTGTGAAGTTTGTTACTTTGTGAAGTTTGTTACTTAGTGAAGTTTGTTACTGTGTGAAGTTTGTTGCTGTGTGAAGTTTGTTACTTTGTGAAGTTTGTTACTGTGTGAAGTTTGTTGCTGTGTGAAGTTTGTTACTTTGTGAAGTTTGTTACTTTGTGAAGTTTGTTACTTTGTGAAGTTTGTTACTTTGTGAAGTTTGTTACTTTGTGAAGTTTGTTACTTTGTGAAGTTTGTTACTTTGTGAAGTTTGTTACTTTGTGAAGTTTGTTACTTTGTGAAGTTTGTTACTGTGTGAAGTTTGTTACTTTGTGAAGTTTGTTACTTAGTGAAGTTTGTTACTGTGTGAAGTTTGTTGCTGTGTGAAGTTTGTTACTTTGTGAAGTTTGTTACTTTGTGAAGTTTGTTGCTGTGTGAAGTTTGTTACTTTGTGAAGTTTGTTACTTTGTGAAGTTTGTTACTTAGTGAAGTTTGTTACTTTGTGAAGTTTGTTACTGTGTGAAGTTTGTTGCTGTGTGAAGTTTGTTGCTGTGTGAAGTTTGTTACTTTGTGAAGTTTGTTACTGTGTGAAGTTTGTTGCTGTGTGAAGTTTGTTACTTTGTGAAGTTTGTTGCTGTGTGAAGTTTGTTGCTGTGTGAAGTTTGTTACTTTGTGAAGTTTGTTACTTTGTGAAGTTTGTTACTTTGTGAAGTTTGTTACTTTGTGAAGTTTGTTACTTTGTGAAGTTTGTTACTTTGTGAAGTTTGTTACTGTGTGAAGTTTGTTACTTTGTGAAGTTTGTTACTGTGTGAGGTTAGTGAAGTTACTGTGAGGTTAGTGAAGTTACTGTGTGAGGTTAGTGAAGTTACTGTGTGAGGTTAGTGAAGTTACTGTGTGAGGTTAGTGTTATTGTGTGAGGTTAGTGAAGTTACTGTGTGAGGTTAGTGTTACTGTGTGAGGTTAGTGTTACTGTGTGAGGTTAGCGTTACTGTGTGAGGTTAGCGTTACTGTGTGAGGTTAGCGTTACTGTGTGAGGTTAATGTTACTGTGTGAGGTTAGTCTTACTGTGTGAGGTTAGCGTTACTGTGTGAGGTTAGCGTTACTGTGTGAGGTTAGTGTTACTGTGTGAGGTTAGTGTTACTGTGTGAGGTTAGTGTTACTGTGTGAGGTTAGTGTTACTGTGTGAGGTTAGTGTTACTGTGTGAGGTTAGCGTTACTGTGTGAGGTTAATGTTACTGTGTGAGGTTAGTGTTACTGTGTGAGGTTAGTGTTACTGTGTGAGGTTAGTGTTACTGTGTGAGGTTAGCGTTACTGTGTGAGGTTAGTGTTACTGTGTGAGGTTAGTGTTACTGTGTGAGGTTAGTGTTACTGTGTGAGGTTAGTGTTACTGTGTGAGGTTAGTGTTACTGTGTGAGGTTAATGTTACTGTGTGAGGTTAGTGTTACTGTGTGAGGTTAGTGTTACTGTGTGAGGTTAGTGTTACTGTGTGAGGTTAGTGTCACTGTGTGAGGTTAGTGTTACTGTGTGAGGTTAGTGTTACTGTGTGAGGTTAATGTTACTGTGTGAGGTTAGTGTTACTGTGTGAGGTTAGTGTTACTGTGTGAGGTTAGTGTTACTGTGTGAGGTTAGTGTCACTGTGTGAGGTTAGTGTCACTGTGTGAGGTTAGTGTCACTGTGTGAGGTTAGTGTCACTGTGTGAGGTTAGTGTTACTGTGTGAGGTTAGTGTTACTGTGTGAGGTTAGTGTTACTGTGTGAGGTTAGTGTTACTGTGTGAGGTTAGGGTTACTGTGTGAGGTTAGTGTTACTGTGTGAGGTTAGTGTTGCTGTGTGAGGTTAGTGTTACTGTGTGAGGTTAGTGTTACTGTGTGAGGTTAGTGTTACTGTGTGAGGTTAGTGTTACTGTGTGAGGTTAGCGTTACTGTGTGAGGTTAGTGTTGCTGTGTGAGGTTAGTGTTACTGTGTGAGGTTAGTGTTACTGTGTGAGGTTAGTGTTACTGTGTGAGGTTAGTGTTACTGTGTGAGGTTAGTGTTACTGTGTGAGGTTAGTGTTGCTGTGTGAGGTTAGTGTTACTGTGTGAGGTTAGTGTTACTGTGTGAGGTTAGTGTTCCTGTGTGAGGTTAGTGTTACTGTGTGAGGTTAGTGTTACTGTGTGAGGTTAGTGTTACTGTGTGAGGTTAGTGTTACTGTGTGAGGTTAGTGTTACTGTGTGAGGTTAGTGTTGCTGTGTGAGGTTAGTGTTACTGTGTGAGGTTAGCGTTACTGTGTGAGGTTAGCGTTACTGTGTGAGGTTAGTGTTACTGTGTGAGGTTAGTGTTACTGTGTGAGGTTAGTGTTACTGTGTGAGGTTAGTGTTGCTGTGTGAGGTTAGCGTTACTGTGTGAGGTTAGCGTTACTGTGTGAGGTTAGTGTTACTGTGTGAGGTTAGTGTTACTGTGTGAGGTTAGTGTTACTGTGTGAGGTTAGTGTTACTGTGTGAGGTTATCGTTACTGTGTGAGGTTAGCGTTACTGTGTGAGGTTAGTGTTACTGTGTGAGGTTAGTGTTACTGTGTGAGGTTAGTGTTACTGTGTGAGGTTAGCGTTACTGTGTGAGGTTAGCGTTACTGTGTGAGGTTAGTGTTACTGTGTGTGGTTAGTGTTACTGTGTGAGGTTAGTGTTACTGTGTGAGGTTAGTGTTACTGTGTGAGGTTAGCGTTACTGTGTGAGGTTAGCGTTACTGTGTGAGGTTAGTGTTACTGTGTGAGGTTAGTGTTACTGTGTGAGGTTAGCGTTACTGTGTGAGGTTAGCGTTACTGTGTGAGGTTAGCGTTACTGTGTGAGGTTAGCATTACTGTGTGAGGTTAGTGTTACTGTGTGAGGTTAGTGTTACTGTGTGAGGTTAGTGTTACTGTGTGAGGTTAGTGTTACTGTGTGAGGTTAGTGTTACTGTGTGAGGTTAGCGTTACTGTGTGAGGTTAGTGTTGCTGTGTGAGGTTAATGTTACTGTGTGAGGTTAGTGTTACTGTGTGAGGTTAGTGTTACTGTGTGAGGTTAGTGTTACTGTGTGAGGTTAGTGTTGCTGTGTGAGGTTAATGTTACTGTGTGAGGTTAGTGTTACTGTGTGAGGTTAGTGTTGCTGTGTGAGGTTAGTGTTACTGTGTGAGGTTAGTGTTACTGTGTGAGGTTAGTGTTACTGTGTGAGGTTAGTGTTGCTGTGTGAGGTTAGTGTTACTGTGTGAGGTTAGTGTTGCTGTGTGAGGTTAGTGTTACTGTGTGAGGTTAGCGTTACTGTGTGAGGTTAGCGTTACTGTGTGAGGTTAGTGTTACTGTGTGAGGTTAGCGTTACTGTGTGAGGTTAGTGTTACTGTGTGAGGTTAATGTTACTGTGTGAGGTTAGTGTTACTGTGTGAGGTTAGTGTTGCTGTGTGAGGTTAGTGTTACTGTGTGAGGTTAGCGTTACTGTGTGAGGTTAGTGTTACTGTGTGAGGTTAGTGTTACTGTGTGAGGTTAGTGTTACTGTGTGAGGTTAGTGTTACTGTGTGAGGTTAGTGTTGCTGTGTGAGGTTAGTGTTACTGTGTGAGGTTAGCGTTACTGTGTGAGGTTAGTGTTACTGTGTGAGGTTAGTGTTACTGTGTGAGGTTAGTGTTACTGTGTGAGGTTAGTGTTACTGTGTGAGGTTAGTGTTGCTGTGTGAGGTTAGTGTTACTGTGTGAGGTTAGTGTTGCTGTGTGAGGTTAATGTTACTGTGTGAGGTTAATGTTACTGTGTGAGGTTAGCGTTACTGTGTGAGGTTAGCGTTACTGTGTGAGGTTAGTGTTACTGTGTGAGGTTAATGTTACTGTGTGAGGTTAGTGTTACTGTGTGAGGTTAATGTTACTGTGTGAGGTTAATGTTACTGTGTGAGGTTAATGTTACTGTGTGAGGTTAATGTTACTGTGTGAGGTTAATGTTACTGTGTGAGGTTAGTGTTGCTGTGTGAGGTTAATGTTACTGTGTGAGGTTAATGTTACTGTGTGAGGTTAGCGTTACTGTGTGAGGTTAGTGTTACTGTGTGAGGTTAGTGTTACTGTGTGAGGTTAGTGTTGCTGTGTGAGGTTAGTGTTACTGTGTGAGGTTAGTGTTGCTGTGTGAGGTTAATGTTACTGTGTGAGGTTAATGTTACTGTGTGAGGTTAGCGTTACTGTGTGAGGTTAGCGTTACTGTGTGAGGTTAGTGTTACTGTGTGAGGTTAATGTTACTGTGTGAGGTTAGTGTTACTGTGTGAGGTTAATGTTACTGTGTGAGGTTAATGTTACTGTGTGAGGTTAATGTTACTGTGTGAGGTTAATGTTACTGTGTGAGGTTAATGTTACTGTGTGAGGTTAGTGTTGCTGTGTGAGGTTAATGTTACTGTGTGAGGTTAGCGTTACTGTGTGAGGTTAGTGTTACTGTGTGAGGTTAGTGTTACTGTGTGAGGTTAGTGTTACTGTGTGAGGTTAGAAGTGCTGTTTTTTCCTTCACTTAACAAGAGTGTTCTCTTGCCACACCACACACTGCGTTGGATGACACGCACGGGTTTAGCGCTTCATGTGGAAAATTTGCATATTCTTGTTATAGACTCAGTGTTTTCTACCAGACTCTGAAGATGTTACCAGATGATGGTGGAGGGGAAGGAGGAGGATGGAGGGGTGGAGGAGGAGGATGATAGTGTTGGTCAGTATGGTGGTGGTTGGTGGGGTGGTGGTGGGAGTGGTGGAGGGTGGTGGAGTGAAGGATGGAGTAGAGGGCGGTAGTGTTGGAGTGAAGGAGGGTGGTGGTGGAGGGAGGGTGGGTGCCAAGAACCAGCAAGGTGCCGGGCCAGGGCTGCCACTGACAGTGATGGCATCGCTCTTACCCATAAATCCTACAATTTTGATTATGCCTCCCTGTGTTGTCATTGATTGAGGGCAGCAGCGGTCTGGTGTGTTGTCATTGGTGGAGGGCAGCAGCGGTCTGGTGTGTTGTCATTGGTGGAGGGCAGCAGCGGTCTGGTGTGTTGTCATTGGTGGAGGGCAGCAGCTGTCTGGTGTGTTGTCATTGGTGGAGGGCAGCAGCGGTCTGGTGTGTTGTTACTGGTGGAGGGCAGCAGCGGTCTGGTGTGTTGTCATTGGTGGAGGGCAGCAGCGGTCTGGTGTGTTGTCATTGGTGGAGGGCAGCAGCGGTCTGGTGTATTGTCATTGGTGGAGGGCAGCAGCGGTCTGGTGTGTTGTTACTGGTGGAGGGCAGTAGCGGTCTGGTGTGTTGTTACTGGTGGAGGGCAGCAGCGGTCTGGTGTATTGTCATTGGTGGAGGCAGCATCAACCTGGAGTGATGGAGGGTAGTGTCAGTAGTGATACTGATTCCCTATGTGATATACTTGTGTAGTTGTCCACAGCATGTTAGTACTGTGTACTACTGTACTCATAGTAACCGTTACTGATTCACCTCCCTGCGTGAATCATTGTTATATCACTGACTGTTATGACTCACTGCTGACCTAGCATGATGTTTGAATGCCGCTCGCCCTCCAGGCACTCGGCAGCTCAGTTCAAGTCGAGCCGTAAGAGAGGAGGCAGGTCAGGCCTGGCACTCCCATATATTCCATTTAATATACATACTAGAACATCCAACTTGAGTGCCAATTACTCAATCCATGTTCGAATCCATCACTCCTAAGTCCCTAGTAACCGATAATGGAGGTAGCAATGGGTTAGCGGAACGAACCAATAAGAAAGTACCTGATGTCTTGAGAGCCACAATCAATCCCAACAGTGAAACTTGGGTTGAAGTTATACCTGATGTTCAATGTGCTATAACTTCTGCTTGCACTGTTACTATAGGTGACACTCCACATTTTGCGTTGTACGGTGTAGATAAACGTTTGCCTTGTGAGTTGTTATATTCTAACCCGAAAATTAATTATAATCCTGATGATTTCATAGTAACTCGTAGCTGCTTATCTCAGTGTTTTTAGAAAAACCGTGAAACACTTCATAAATCAACAGCAGAATTTACAAGTTACTAATACTCAAGCAAAGCCGAGCAAAATTACAGTAGGTTCGAGAGCTGTGCTGACTAACTTTAACAGTAGCATCAACCTGAGTTGATGGAGGACACCATCAGCCTGGGTTGATGGAGGGCACCATCAGCCTGGGTTGATGGAGGGCACCATCAGCCTGGGTTGATGGAGGGCACCATCAACCTGGAGTGATAGAGGGCACCATCAACCTGGAGTGATGGAGGACACCATCAGCCTGGGTTGATGTAGGGCACCATCAACCTGGAGTGATGGAGGGCACCATCAACCTGGAGTGATGGAGGGCACCATCAACCTGAAGTGATGGAGGGCACCATCAACCTGGAGTGATGGAGGACACCATCAGCCTGGGTTGATGGAGGGCACCATCAACCTGGAGTGATGGAGGACACCATCAGCCTGGGTTGATGTAGGGCACCATCAACCTGGAGTGATGGAGGGCACCATCAACCTGGAGTGATGGAGGGCACCATCAACCTGGAGTGATGGAGGGCACCATCAACCTGGAGTGATGGAGGACACCATCAACCTGGAGTGATGGAGGACACCATCAGCCTGGGTTGATGGAGGGCACCATCAACCTGGAGTGATGGAGGACACCATCAACCTGGGTTGATGGAGGGCACCATCAACCTGGAGTGATGGAGGGCACCATCAACCTGGAGTGATGGAGGGCACCATCAACCTGGAGTGATGGAGGACACCATCAGCCTGGGTTGATGGAGGGCACCATCAACCTGGAGTGATGGAGGACACCATCAGCCTGGGTTGATGGAGGGCACCATCAACCTGGAGTGATGGAGGGCACCATCAATCTGGAGTGATGGAGGGCACCATCAACCTGGAGTGATGGAGGGCACCATCAACCTGGAGTGATGGAGGGCACCATCAACCTGGAGTGATGGAGGACACCATCAGCCTGGGTTGATGGAGGGCACCATCAACCTGGAGTGATGGAGGACACCATCAACCTGGGTTGATGGAGGGCACCATCAACCTGGAGTGATGGAGGGCACCATCAACCTGGAGTGATGGAGGGCACCATCAACCTGGAGTGATGGAGGGCACCATCAACCTGGAGTGATGGAGGGCACCATCAACCTGGAGTGATGGAGGACACCATCAACCTGGAATGATGGAGGACACCATCAACCTGGAATGATGGAGGACACCATCAACCTGGATTGTTTACTCCACCAACAGTCTTGAATATTTCTCCCACAGAGTCCAACATCAATCAAAAGTGTTATGAATATTCCATTAAATAATCTATTACCTTGGCAGCCTCCGCGGGTCTCCATGGCAACCAGGTATTGCAGGTGTATTGCAACATGCTCAGTTGCACAACCGAACGAAGTGAAACCTAATACAGGTGTGTGTTTGGATGTAAGGGAATTAATACACACACACACACACACATATATATATATATATATATATATATATATATATATATATATATATATATATATATATATATATATATATATATATAAATTTTTTTAACAATTGCAGGTTTCCATACGGGTTTACCGCTTCCCTTTCAATAAATTATTAATAAAAACAATAATTATTATAATTATTGTAGGCATACTTAATAATTTTCAGCAGACTTAATTGCCTTCAGAGAGTTTCTGATCAACCAGGCTGTTCTTGACATAAGTTACAGGAGACCCTGGGTCTCACACCTGTGTTAGCATCAACCAGGAGTGGTGATGCTACCCCACATCGTCCCCGCGTCCCGCTCCGGGACTGTGTCGCTAATCACCGAAAGGATACCGAATATATTTTTGGTGGGTCTATATTCATTCCTGGAATTTCATTAATTTTGATGGGAACATCTGGGAATAATGACTCAGTGTGGAGTTAATATCTTGGTTATTATCAGTGAGTGGATGACTGGTGTAGTAGTGTACTTTGTGGTGGCACTGTGTTGTAGTTTGTGGTGGCACTGTGTTGTAGTTTGTGGTAGCACTGTGTTGTAGTTTGTGGTAGCACTGTGTTATAGTTTGTGGTAGCACTGTGTTGTAGTTTGTGGTAGCACTGTGTTGTAGTTTGTGGTAGCACTGTGTTGTAGTTTGTGGTAGCACTGTGTTATAGTTTGTGGTAGCACTGTGTTGTAGTTTGTGGTAGCACTGTGTTGTAGTTTGTGGTAGCACTGTGTTGTAGTTTGTGGTGGCACTGTGTTGTAGTTTGTGGTAGCACTGTGTTGTAGTTTGTGGTGGCACTGTGTTGTAGTTTGTGGTAGCACTGTGTTGTAGTTTGTGGTGGCACTTTGTAGTAGTTTGTGGTGGCACTGTGTTGTAGTTTGTGGTGGCACTGTGTTGTAGTTTGTGGTAGCACTGTGTTGTAGTTTGTGGTAGCACTGTGTTGTAGTTTGTGGTGGCACTGTGTTGTAGTTTGTGGTGGCACTTTGTAGTAGTTTGTGGTGGCACTGTGTTGTAGTTTGTGGTAGCACTGTGTTGTAGTTTGTGGTAGCACTGTGTTGTAGTTTGTGGTAGCACTGTGTTGTAGTTTGTGGTAGCACTGTGTTGTAGTTTGTGGTAGCACTGTGTTGTAGTTTGTGGTAGCACTGTGTTGTAGTTTGTGGTAGCACTGTGTTGTAGTTTGTGGTAGCACTGTGTTGTAGTTTGTGGTAGCACTGTGTTGTAGTTTGTGGTAGCACTGTGTTGTAGTTTGTGGTAGCACTGTGTTGTAGTTTGTGATAGCACTGTGTTGTAGTTTGTGGTAGCACTGTGTTGTAGTTTGTGGTAGCACTGTGTTGTAGTTTGTGGTAGCACTTTGTTGTAGTTTGTGGTGGCACTGTGTTGTAGTTTGTGGTGGCACTGTGTTGTAGTTTGTGGTAGCACTGTGTTGTAGTTTGTGGTAGCACTGTGTTATAGTTTGTGGTAGCACTGTGTTATAGTTTGTGGTAGCACTGTGTTGTAGTTTGTGGTAGCACTGTGTTGTAGTTTGTGGTAGCAATGTGTTATAGTTTGTGGTAGCACTGTGTTGTAGTTTGTGGTAGCACTGTGTTGTAGTTTGTGGTAGCACTGTGTTGTAGTTTGTGGTAGCACTGTGTTATAGTTTGTGGTAGCACTGTGTTATAGTTTGTGGTAGCACTGTGGTGCAGTTTGTGGTAGCACTGTGTTATAGTTTGTGGTAGCACTGTGTTGTAGTTTGTGGTAGCACTGTGTTGTTTGTGGTAGCACTGTGGTGCAGTTTGTGGTAGCACTGTGTTGTAGTTTGTGGTAGCACTGTGGTGCAGTTTGTGGTAGCACTGTGTTATAGTTTGTGGTAGCACTGTGTTATAGTTTGTGGTAGCACTGTGTTATAGTTTGTGGTAGCACTGTGTTGTAGTTTGTGGTAGCACTGTGTTGTAGTTTGTGGTAGCACTGTGTTGTAGTTTGTGGTAGCACTGTGTTGCAGTTTGTGGTAGCACTGTGTTGTAGTTTGTGGTAGCACTGTGTTGTAGTTTGTGGTAGCACTGTGTTGTAGTTTGTGGTAGCACTGTGTTGTAGTTTGTGGTAGCACTGTGTTGTAGTTTGTGGTAGCACTGTGTTGTAGTTTGTAGTAGCACTGTGTTGTAGTTTGTAGTAGCACTGTGTTGTAGTTTGTGGTAGCACTGTGTTGTAGTTTGTGGTGACACTGTGTTGTAGTTTGTGGTAGCACTGTGTTATAGTTTGTGGTAGCACTGTGTTGTAGTTTGTGGGGGCACTGTGTTGCAGTTTGTGGTAGCACTGTGTTGTAGTTTGTGGTAGCACTGTGTTGTAGTTTGTGGTAGCACTGTGTTGTAGTTTGTGGTAGCACTGTGTTGTAGTTTGTGATAGCACTGTGTTGTAGTTTGTGGTAGCACTGTGTTGTAGTTTGTGGTAGCACTGTGTTGTAGTTTGTGGTAGCACTGTGTTGTAGTTTGTGGTGGCACTGTGTTGCAGTTTGTGGTAGCACTGTGTTGTAGTTTGTGATAGCACTGTGTTGTAGTTTGTGGTAGCACTGTGTTGTAGTTTGTGGTGGCACTGTGTTGCAGTTTGTGGTAGCACTGTGTTGTAGTTTGTGGTAGCACTGTGTTGTAGTTTGTGGTAGCACTGTGTTGTAGTTTGTGGTAGCACTGTGTTGTAGTTTGTGGTAGCACTGTGTTGTAGTTTGTGGTAGCACTGTGTTATAGTTTGTGGTAGCACTGTGTTGTAGTTTGTGGTAGCACTGTGTTATAGTTTGTGGTAGCACTGTGTTGTAGTTTGTGGTAGCACTGTGTTGTAGTTTGTGGTAGCACTGTGTTGTAGTTTGTGGTTGTCATGTCGGGGGGTGTAATGGAACGTAAGCATAATCGGGGAATATGGGAGTAATGGAGTATGTATAGGCAGGGGATAGGCAGGCGAGGTGGTAGGAGAGGTATGATTAGCGGAGGTAGGTGACGCGCGGCGGAGGTAGGTAGGAGAGATGATTAGCGGAGGTAGGTAATGTGAGGTCACTGGTGACTACATCTTCACCTCTCATTACTCTACCCACCATACTACTCACCCTCTCACTACTTTAACTAAACATAAATAAATGGAGAAATGAGTAAATAACGGGGAGAGTGAATATTACTATTCTACTCAAACACAGTTTATTATTAAGTCTTTGTACAATAATATATTTGGGAACAGGAGAACATTATTGTGTTTAGATAAATGGGATGGTACATATAAGCAGTGAGACAGGGAACACAATCAACTTGACCAAAATGAATATAACTTACAATATAGTTCAGAGGGCAGTTCACCACAGTTTACAAGACTTACACAGCACGAGTACTGTTCCAAGCCAGTACTCTGCCCAGTGTTTCCAACAGTCTCCTCCAGAGACTTCAGCAGCCTTCTCCCGAGCCCTGCACCCCTGCAGCAGCTCCGCTCGAAGTCTCTCTGCTCAGAGCTCTGCACCCAGGCCAGAGCTCTGCACGAATCTCCCCTGCTCAGCTGTTCCTTGGGCTTATATGGTGGTCCAAGCACCCTCCACAACCACGTGTACGACCTGACGCCTGGATCTGACGCCAGTGACGAACAAAGGAGCTGATACATAAGCCGAAAAGGTGTGTGTCTGACAGATATTTGCCAAGGCAAGGTGACCATATAATTGGTTAAATTAGGTCTCCCCAGAGACCTCACAAGCCCAGCTGAACTACATCACATGGTGGCACTGTTGTAGTTTGTGGTAGCACTTTGTTGTAGTTTGTGGTAGCACTGTGTTATAGTTTGTGGTAGCACTGTGTTGTAGTTTGTGGTAGCACTGTGTTATAGTTTGTGGTAGCACTGTGTTATAGTTTGTGGTAGCACTGTGTTATAGTTTGTGGTAGCACTGTGTTGTAGTTTGTGGTAGCACTGTGTTGTAGTTTGTGGTAGCACTGTGTTATAGTTTGTGGTAGCACTGTGTTGTAGTTTGTGGTGGCACTGTTTACCTGGAGTTTACCTGGAGAGAGTTCCGGGGGTCAACGCCCCCGCGGCCCGGTCTGTGACCAGGCCTCCTGTGTTACAGTTTGTGGTAGCACTGTGTTATAGTTTGTGGTGGCACTATATTGAGATTTAGGTGGCACTATTGAAGTTCGGTTGGCACTCGATTGAGGTTTATGTGGCACCGTGTTGAAGTGCGGGTGACACGCGCACACATTTATATATATGTATATATACAGTATATATATATATATATATATATATATATATATATATATATATATATATATATATATATATATATATATATTATTCCGCAGTAAATAATTATCCCTTCTACACATAATTATCCCCGTATAATCTCCGCTACATAATTTTAATAATGTAAATATTTTTGGTGGACAGTTCAACGGCCTAATTAGTTTTCAAGGCTGTTGTCATATTAATATGTTCATCAATTATCGACATGAGATTATGGCGTGAAATTGATGTGTAAGATCTTGGCGGATCAACCAGGCTGTAGTGAGTGCGTGGGCCGCCAGCAGCACCAGTCTGGATGATCAAGCAAGCACCGGACAAGCCTGGCACAGGGAAATAGGGAGAAACTCTGGACACCCGTCACAGGTGGAGAGACATGGTATAAAATACCGACACGGTGGAGGGAGAAGCAGATGCGGTATAATGCGATCGTTTACTGGCAACTTTTCGGCCACACAGTGGGCTTTATCGAGTCACAAAGTGATCTACCTGGGAAAATGTACACGTAGGTTCACCAGGATGCATCCTGGGTGAGGAGACCCATGAGTATATATAAGGAGAAGATTGTAGGTGAATGGTTCACAGAACCGACACGTTGATAAATTAGACACGTGTGCAACTCTTGGGTATCTTTATTAAGGAAACGTTTCGCCACACAGTGGCTTCATTAGTCCATACACAGGAGAAGCTTGAAGAATAGGAGGAGAATGAGGTAATCAGTCCCTCAACCTTGAGTCGATGTGGTCAGTCCATCAATCTTGAGTAGAATACGGCATATGAGCGGAGAAGCAGCTTATAAACCGCAGGCAGGAGAGGTGCAGCAGTCATAGGTGGTGTCACATTTGTCCAATGTGGAAGTAGGTCGTGCCCAAGGGTTAGGCAAGGAGAAGAGTCAGGTGGAGAATGTTGGGTAGGTTGGACTTGAGACGGACCCGCATGGGACGGGTCATTGTGTGTGGGTGTGTACTCACCTATTTGTACTCACCTATTTGTGGTTGCAGGGGTCGATTCACAGCTCCTGCCCCGCCTCTTCGCTGATTGCTACTAGGTCCTCTCTCTCCCTGCCCCATGAGCTCTATCATACCTCGCCTTAAAACTATGTATGGTTCCTGCCTCCACCACATCACTTTCTAGGCTGTGTGTGTGTATGTGTTTGTGTGTGTGTGTGTGTTTGTGTGTGTGTGTGTGTGTGTGTGTGTGTGTGTGTGTGTGTGTGTGTGTGTGTGTGTGTGTGTGTGTGTGTTATGTAGCATAACCATAAGGAAATGACTTAAACAATTATGTACATATTTTTAAGTGACTTAAAGAATAACTTACATATTTTAAGTGACTTAAAGAATAACTTACATATTTTAAGTGACTTAAAGAATAACATATATTTTTACCAATATCTTGTCAAAGAAAGTTTTCTTAATACAAATTAACAACAAAAATTGTGCATCTCGAGTGAGATCTGTGGGTGTTGTGAACAACAATGTGTATAGGGAGAGAGAGGAATGAAAGGGAAGGAGAACAAAGAGTGGAATAACAAAGAATGAAATACATTAAGTAGGTGATTGTCTCAAAGGTAAAACTTTTCATTATTATTATTGTTGTTGTTGTTGTATTATTGTTGTTGTATTACTGTTGTTGTATTATTGTTGTTTATTATCATTGTTTTATTTTATTAGTCATTTTTATTGGTAATAGTTTGAGGGGTTTTGTGTCCTGGGATCCCGGCCTGATGGTACCTTTGATATACCTTTTGAAGAGTTTCGAGAGTTTGTCTACTCTCTGAGCCCGGCCATGGGCCAGGCTCGTCTGGTAGACCATATTGACTACACCTGGTCTGAAACACATTTCCCTAACATCGTTACACTTGAGGTTAATGCCCAGGTCCATGTTGACATGGTCCGAGACTAGGTAAGACAGCAGGTAGTGTGTAACACTAATACTTCTGAGACTCCTAAAACCCAGGCCTAGTAATACAAGACGGTTTTCTCCTTGTAGTGGATGTTAACCTCTATAAATATTTCTCTCACACACTCGCTCCATCTAGTGTCAGGTTGAAACATTTCACACTTTGTGTGAGAGGAAAAGCCCGTAAAAAAAAGGGGGGGGGGGTATTGTTCTGACACCCAGGAACCATGAGCGTGTTACTGCTAGCACTACCATCTAGCGGGCTGAGGCTGAACTTAAATTCCTCGGGTTTGATTTACTTTAATTTCTACTCCTGGTACTACCTGGTGTGGGGTGAAGTTTGGAGAATCGCATCACCACCACTCTTCTGATCAGGTAAGTTGATCTACCAGGAGTATTTCTGTTAATTGTTACTGATTTACTTGGTTACCAGTAATAATCTTGTGCAAGAAAGGTATACAATACTGACAAGATGAAAGTTAAGACACATGTGCAACATCTGGGTATCGTTATTGTAGACGTTTCGCCATTCAGTGGCTTTATCAATACAGATTCTAGGACATAATTAGAAGACAGTAGAACTATATACAAAAGATGAGGTAATCAGTCCCTCAGTCTTGGAGTTGGTGTGGAGAGCACCGTGGTCGTAGATATTCTACAAATGGCTCAGAGTCGAAACGTGGTGAGAGAGGAAGGTGACAGACGTTTCGCCTGTGAGGCTGGCTCCTTGAGTCAGTATACAGGGATACACAACGAGCAAATTTACGTTACTTATCAGAACACATGTCCAAGTAATGCGACATTTTATTGTGGCATTAGTTATATATGTGTTCTTTTATCTAACATATTGTCGACAGTTCTGTCAATAGTATTACACAAATTTTCACAAGGTGAGTGGCTGGGTGAGTGAGGTGACTGAGGTGAGTGAGGTGACTGAGGTGAACTGTGAGATGAGGCGGTTTACCGGTCCTTCCAGTGAATACCCCTCAAGGAAGGTTCCTTGATGTTGGTGAGGGGCTCTTGATTTAGGGAATTGGATCTGTGCTCCAGTTCCCCGAATTAAGCCTGAATGCCTTCCACATCCCCCCCCCCCCCAGGAGCTGTATAATCCTCCGGGTTTAGCGCTTCCCCCTTGATTATAATAATAATAATAATAATCCAGTGAATAGTTTATGCAAGATAATTTGGTCTACATGTTTGCTTAAACTGAAATCTCGTCTCCGCAACTTTTTATAACTCGGTGTTATGTCATTTTTTTTAGTTAAAAACGTTATTATAAATTTTGGAATTAATACCAGACATCTCCCAAGATTTTGAGAGAAGTCCAGAGTGAACCAGGAAGAAGACAGTACAGTGACAATATGCGGGACTTAATGTTGACACTGAGGAGCTTAACAGTGAGTAGGAAGACTTGAAACAGGTCACAAGTACGTCACAATTATTATTATAATCAAGGGGGAAGCGCTAAACACGGAGGATTATACAGCGCCTGGGGGGGGGGGGATGTGGAAGGCATTCAGGCTTAATTCGGGGAACTGGAGCACAGATCCAATTCCCTAAATCAAGAGCCCCTCACCAACATCAAGGAACTTTCCTTGAGGGGAGTACGTCACAAGTAACTCAGTACACTCAGATAACAACCTCGTTAAAATGTAGGTAAGCATTACTTCAGGTGTGGAGAACTTGAGCAGTACAGTAGTCAGTGAGAGGGATTGTCTTGTTACCTTCAACCGAGAACAATATTAAAAAGTCAGTGGCTTGCAGGCAGCTAGGGCAAACAGCCTGGTTGAGCAGGTGATCTACAGCAGGGGTCCCCAACCTGCGGCCCGAGGGCCGCATGTGGCCGTTCCAGGAAATGGATGTCGCCCTCACATGAACTTCTGAATTCACTTTCAAGTTCCACACTGCAGAGGATCAGCAAAACCGTGTGGCCCTCATCACACATTTGACCATCAAATGTGGCAGAGTTGTGTAGGAAAGTTGAGTACCACTGAGACTCTACAGGGAAGCCTGGCCTCAGGCCGGGCAGCGTGGGAGGGCAGGGGAGAAGAAGAGAGAATATGGAGGTGGTACAAGAGTATATGTGGTGTAGGCTGGATCACCTTTAACAACCACTTGTTGATCACTGTGCACTCACCCACATGTAGTGTGACTGTTGTCTGTGGTGGTACTCACACATTGCTCCACCCCCACCCCCCTTTCCGCCTTGTTTGCCTTCACCTGTCTACCTTCTCTCTTCCCTGTCGTACCTGTTCTTGATGCTGTGTATATACCACTCATTTTATTCGATTACTCACCTGGCAGCAAGGATTGAATTCTTTTCACATTGGTAGTTTAATGTGTTCTGAAGATTAAGACACATGTGCAACAGTTGGGTATATTGATGAGACGTTTCGCCTACACAGTAGGCTTCTTCAGTCAAATTCAGAGGCAGCAGTAGTAATGAAACAGAGATGATGTAATCAGTCCATCAACCTTGGAGATAAAAATATTTGAGGTGGTCAGTCCCTCAGCCTGGTGAAGAGTTCTTGTGTTCACGCACGTTCAGTGTGTTAACGCACGTTCATTGTGTTCACGCACGTTCATTGTGTTAACGCACGTTCAGTGTGTTAATCGCTTTACACGAGCACGTTGTGGGTGTTTGTGCGTGCGTGACTACCCTCCAGGGGTCACTGTTAGTGTTGTGGGTAATGGTTGGGAGTGGTTGTTGTGGGTGGTAATGGTTGGGAGTGGTGGGTGGTGATGGTTAGGAGTGGTTGTTGTGGGTGATGGTGATGGTAGGAGTGGTTGTTGTGGGTGGTGATGGTTGGGAGTGGCTGTTGTGGGTGGTGGTGATGGTAGGAGCGGTTGTTGTGGGTGGTGGTGATGGTAGGAGTGATTGTTGTGGATGATGGGAGTGGTTGTTGTGGGTGATGGTGATGGTAGGAGTGGTTGTTGTGGGTGGTGATGGTTGGGAGTGGTTGTTGTGGGTGGTGGTGATGGTAGGAGTGGTTGTTGTAGGTGATGGTTGGGGGGCTTGTGAGTGGTGGTGATGGTAGGAGTGATTGTGGGTGGTGGTGATGGTAGGAGTGATTGTTGTGGGTGATGGTTGGGAGTGGTTGTTGTGGGTGATGGTGATGGTAGGAGTGGTTGTTGTGGGTGGTGATGGTTGGGAGTGGTTGTTGTGGGTGGTGGTGATGGTAGGAGTGGTTGTTGTAGGTGATGGTTGGGGGGGTTGTTGTGAGTGGTGGTGATGGTAGGAGTGATTGTTGTGGGTGATGGCTGGGAGTGGTTGTTGTGGGTGGTGATGGTTGGGAGTGGTTGTTGTGGGTGGTGATGGTTGGAAGTGGTTGTGGGTGGTGATGGTTGGGAGTGGTTGTTGTGGGTGGTGATGGTAGGAGTGGTTGTAGGTGGTGATGGTTGGGAGTGGGTGTTGTGGGTGGTGGTGATGGAGTGATTGTTGTGGGTGATGGTTGGGAGTGGTTGTTGTGGGTGGTAGTGATGGTAGGAGTGATTGTTGTGGGTGGTGATGGTTGGGAGTGGGTGTTGTGGGTGGTGATGGTAGGAGTGGTTGTTGTGGGTGGCGATGGTTGGGAGTGGTTGTTGTGGGTGGTGGTGATGGTAGGAGTGGTTGTTGTGGGTGGTGATGGGAGTGGTTGTTGTGGGTGATGGTAGGAGTGGTTGTTGTGGGTGGTGATGGTTGGGAGTGGTTGTTGTGGGTGGTGGTGATGGTAGGAGTGGTTGTTGTGGGTGGTGATGGTTGGGAGTGGCTGTTGTGGGTAGTGATGGTTGGGAGTGGCTGTTGTGGGTAGTGATGGTTGGGAGTGGTTGTTGTGGGTGGTGGTGATGGTAGGAGTGATTGTTGTGGGTGGTGGTGATGGTAGGAGTGGTTGTTGTGGGTGATGGGAGTGGTTGTTGTGGGTGGTGGTGATGGTGATGGTAGGAGTGATTGTTGTGGGTGATGGTTGGGAGTGGTTGTTGTGGGTGGTGGTGATGGTAGGAGTGATTGTTGTGGGTGGTGATGGTTGGGAGTGGTTGTTGGTGGTGGTGATGGTAGGAGTGGTTGTTGTGGGTGATGGTTGGGAGTGGTTGTTGTGGGTGGTGGTGATGGTAGGAGTGATTGTTGTGGGTGGTGATGGCTGGGAGTGGTTGTTGTGGGTGGTGGTGATGGGAGGGGTTGCAGTTGGTGGTGGTTGTGGGTGGTGATGGTTGGGTGGTGGTGGTTGGGGTGGTTGTGGATGGTGATGGTTGGGAGGGGTTGTGGGTGGTGATGGTAGGAGTGGTTGTTGTGGGTGATGGTTGAGAGTGGTTGTTGTGGGTGGTGGTGATGGTAGGAGTGGTTGTTGTGGGTGATGGTTAGGAGTGGTTGTTGTGGGTGGTGGTGATGGTAGGAGTGGTTGTTGTGGGTGGTGATGGTTGAGAGTGGTTGTTGTGGGTGGTGGTGATGGTAGGAGTGGTTGTTGTGGGTGGTGATGGTTGGGAGCGGTTGTAGTTGGTGGTGGTTGGAGTGGTGATGGTTGGGAGGGGTTGTAGTTGGTGGTGGTTGTGGGTGGTGGTGGTTGGGGTGGTGGCGGTTGGGGTGGTTGTTGTGGATGGTGATGGTTGGGAGGGGTTGTGGGTAGTGATGGTAGGAGTGGTTGTTGTGGGTGGTGATGGTTGAGAGTGGTTGTTGTGGGTGGTGGTGATGGTAGGAGTGGCTATTGTGGGTGTTGGTGGTTGGGAGGGGTTGTGGGTGGTGGTGGTGGTTGGGATGGTGGTTGTGGGTGTAGTTGGTGGTGGTCCATGACGCACTTTGTCACCACCCACAACCACTGCCATGCCTCGGAGAATTTCCCCTACAATCTGTTGCTAGTCCTGCAACTTTGCATAGCTCCTGACGACGCACGAGAGTGCGAAAGATCTTGAGCTAAAGATTTCCATCCCAATGTGGCTTGTTCTGCATTGTTAAGATCGCCTCTTTGCAATTGAATTGCATACTTTGGTTTTAAGTTTATGTAGCAGAACTTAAATTAACCTAACTTGTCGACTTCAGGAGGTACCACCTCCGCGGCCTACTCTGAGACTAGGCCTCCTTGCTAACCTGGTCGACCAGGTCAGCAAGGTACTAGCTGCTTAGAGCAAGAGGTCAAAAAATTGCAGTTGTAAAATGAGAGAGTATTGTGTGTGTGGCTAGTGGTGGTGTGTTAATGTGTGTGTGGCTAGTGGTGGTGTGTTAATGTGTGTGTGGCTAGTGGTGGTGTGTTAATGTGTGTGTGGCTAGTGGTGGTGTGTTAATGTGTGTGTGGCTAGTGGTGGTGTGTTAATGTGTGTGTGGCTAGTGGTGGTGTGTTAATGTGTGTGTGGCTAGTGGTGGTGTGTTAATGTGTGTGTGGCTAGTGGTGGTGTGTTAATGTGTGTGTGGCTAGTGGTGGTGTGTTAATGTGTGTGTGGCTAGTGGTGGTGTGTTAATGTGTGTGTGGCTAGTGGTGGTGTGTTAATGTGTGTGTGGCTAGTGGTGGTGTGTTAATGTGTGTGTGGCTAGTGGTGGTGTGTTAATGTGTGTGGCTAGTGGTGGTGTGTTAATGTGTGTGTGGCTAGTGGTGGTGTGTTAATGTGTGTGTGGCTAGTGGTGGTGTGTTAATGTGTGTGTGGCTAGTGGTGGTGTGTTAATGTGTGTGTGGCTAGTGGTGGTGTGTTAATGTGTGTGTGGCTAGTGGTGGTGTGTTAATGTGTGTGTGGCTAGTGGTGGTGTGTTAATGTGTGTGGCTAGTGGTGGTGTGTTAATGTGTGTGTGGCTAGTGGTGGTGTGTTAATGTGTGTGTGGCTAGTGGTGGTGTGTTAATGTGTGTGTGGCTAGTGGTGGTGTGTTAATGTGTGTGTGGCTAGTGGTGGTGTGTTAATGTGTGTGGCTAGTGGTGGTGTGTTAATGTGTGTGTGGCTAGTGGTGGTGTGTTAATGTGTGTGTGGCTAGTGGTGGTGTGTTAATGTGTGTGTGGCTAGTGGTGGTGTGTTAATGTGTGTGGCTAGTGGTGGTGTGTTAATGTGTGTGTGGCTAGTGGTGGTGTGTTAATGTGTGTGTGGCTAGTGGTGGTGTGTTAATGTGTGTGGCTAGTGGTGGTGTGTTAATGTGTGTGTCTAGTGGTGGTGTGTTAATGTGTGTGTGGCTAGTGGTGGTGTGTTAATGTGTGTGTGGCTAGTGGTGGTGTGTTAATGTGTGTGGCTAGTGGTGGTGTGTTAATGTGTGTGTGGCTAGTGGTGGTGTGTTGTGTGTGTGGCTAGTGGTGGTGTGTTAATGTGTGTGTCTAGTGGTGGTGTGTTAATGTGTGTGTGGCTAGTGGTGGTGTGTTAATGTATGTGGCTAGTGGTGGTGTGTTAATGTGTGTGGCTAGTGGTGGTGTGTTAATATATGTGGCTAGTTGTGGTGTGTTAATGTGTGTGGCTAGTGGTGGTGTGTTAATGTGTGTGGCTAGTGGTGGTGTGTTTATGTGTGTGGCTAGTGGTGGTGTGTTAATGTGTGTGGCTAGTGGTGGTGTGTTAATGTGTGTGTGGCTAGTGGTGGTGTGTTAATGTGTGTGGCTAGTGGTGGTGTGTTAAGGTGGGAGAGGACAACACCTGATGATCGCTATACACTTGACATTTTGCACCTGTCTCACGTGTTATTGATGTTAGGTTACTTCACCCCAGGAAGCACAGCGTGAGAGAGCTCACACGGCGGCCTCTTTGCTCTCCTAGTTTTGGTCACACTTGAAAATATGCTTCCAGCATTTGTGTATGTGTAGTGGTGAGAGAGAGACTGACTGACTTTAGTGTTCGCCCGACACAAAACGAAAAACGGATGGGTTAATTTCGGTTTTATTGAAAATTGGTAGTTCTCACATGTATGCGGAGGCAGGTGTCGAGTCCTGGCTCTGTGTGTGCTCACCTAGTTGTGGTTGCAAGGGTCGAGCCACAACTCCTCTGTGTGTGTGTGTTTATATCAGTATATATGCAAACCATACCACAGGCGGAGTTAGAACCCGCGATCAGAGAGTCTCAAAACTCCAGACTGAGACTCGGATTGCAGGTTCTAACCCCGCCCGTGGTATGGTTTGTTTGCAATCGTGTCACTACGATTTCGTGAGTCATATATATTCAAATCTGTATTTCACACTATGGATCAAGCTTGGGCTTGTGTGCATTATTTAATTGACATGCCCTTCACTGCTGTCTATGCAGATTGAGGTTTCACACGCTCGTAAACACAACAGTGTGTTTTGAGGAGTTACATGAGAACCATAACTCTGACCTACATAGCAGCAAGCAAGCACCTTACCCCTGAACCATTGACTGTACAAAAAACTGACCTACATAGCAGCAAGCACATTACCCCAGTACCACTGACTGTACAAAAACTCTGACCTACATTGCGACAGGCGAGCAGTTTATCCCTTCACATTGTACTAAGGAAGGGAAACAGGAACTTGAGTGTGTCTATGTCACTATGCAGGTGAGATTTCACCCACATGACTACACGTTGTTTACATAATTTGTCACATTCACGCGCCGGTGTGGAATGTTAATTTACGTTGATGGCAGTGAAGGTCGTTTGTGCTAACCATTACCTTGGAACCTGAGTCTTATGATGTTACCTGTTATGTTGGCTGTGGTGAGAGGTAGATGGAGCTGTGTTGATGTGTATGGAGGTTACCTTGAGTTTACCTGGAGATGGTTTCTGGGGTCAACGCCCCCGCGGCTCGGTCTGAGACCAGGCCTCACGGTGGATCAGGTACTTGAAGACGATTTCGGGAATGACCGCCTCCGCGTACTGGTCCCAGACCAGTACGCGGTCAGATCAACCAGGTCTGCCTGCTAGACGCACATGGTCCAGCGAAGGCACCACAACCTGGCTGATCGGGAACTAACTTTAGGAATTTATCCAGTTCCCTCTTGAAGACAGCCAGAGGTCTGTTAGTAATTCCCTATGTATAAAGGGTGGGTGTTGAAAAGTCTTGGTCCCTTTACATTATTGAGTTATGTATTAATGTAATTATGGCGCCTTTGCTCTTCATTGGAGGCATTTTGTACTATTTTCCAAACTTCTTGCTTTTATAGAGGTACTTTCAATATGCAGATTTGTGACCAATCCCTCCATGATGTCCAAGCATTAATTATAATATATCTTCCTCGCCTACGTTCCAAGGAGTACATTTCGAAGGACTTTGTGTTGCCAGTAATGTAGGTACTTAACTGAATTTATACGAGCAGTGAAGATTCTCTGTACATTTCTCTTTTCTTGCAAATTTTGAAGATGTCGGGAGGTGAGGCGAGGGTGTGCTGGTGAGGATTCACTGGTGAGGTTGTGTTGGTGAGGGTGTGTTGGTGAGGTGGTAGTTCTAAGTATTTGGGTGAATGATATAGGGAGGTGAAGTAGTCTTGCTGAGGTAGAGGGGGTATACCTTTGCTGAGTTTCGAGTGTTTTTCTACCCCTGGAGCCCGGACTTGGGTCCGGCTCCAGGTGCTTGCCTGGTCAACCAGGTTGTTTCTGCTGGTGGCCCGCTGACCCACATATCCATCACAGCCAGGTTGATCTGGCAGGGGGGTGTGGCAGTGGTATAGAGGTGGTGGAGTGTTGTTATGGGGAGGGGGAGGGTGTAGAACAAACAATTGCGTCATTGTTTAGACAAGTGAATAATACCATTCTCTCTCTCTCTCTCTCTCTCTCTCTCTCTCTCTCTCTCTCTCTCTCTCTCTCTCTCTCTCTCTCTCTCTCTCTCTCTCTGTCTCTCTGTCTCTCTCTGTCTCTCTCTGTCTCTCTCTGTCTCTCTCTGTCTCTCTCTGTCTCTCTCTGTCTCTGTCTCTCTGTCTCTCTCTCTGTCTCTCTGTCTCTCTCTGTCTCTCTCTGTCTCTGTCTCTCTGTCTCTGTCTCTCTGTCTCTGTCTCTCTCTCTGTCTCTCTCTCTCTCTCTCTCTCTCTCTCTTTCTCTCTCTCTCTCTCTCTCTCTCTCTCTCTCTCTCTCTCTCTCTCTGTCTCTCTGTCTCTCTCTGTCTCTCTCTGTCTCTCTCTGTCTCTCTCTGTCTCTCTCTGTCTCTCTCTGTCTCTCTCTGTCTCTGTCTCTCTGTCTCTCTCTCTGTCTCTCTCTCTGTCTCTCTCTGTCTCTCTCTGTCTCTCTCTCTCTCTCTCTCTCCATTTTTCGTTCTTCCCCCTTCCCTCCTCCTCCACCTGAGCCCAGTAGCTACGTTATAAAATATTGACACTTAAATATAATCTAGTTAGGTGCGTCATAATATTACTCCTGGACTTGTATATTACAATAGTCTGTTGTTGTTGTTGTTGCTGCTGTTGCTTTTGTTGTTGTTGCAAGTGTGTTCCAGGGAACACAATACTCGCCTGGAGTTTTACGACTTACTCTCCATGGATTCAAACCCCACCCGTTCTGGGGTTTATTTGCAGTCGTAGTTATTATGATTTCGTGGGTCGTGAGAGCTTCTTACTTCGTACTCTTCATTGTAATTATCATTACCAATATCATTATCATCGTCCAGGAACTTCAGCCATGTTGTGGTAAGTGATGCCTCTCATGCATTGTATTTTCATTATAATCATTCTCATCATCTTGGGGCCCCAGCCATGTTATGGTGAGTGTATGTTATATAGCTTGTGTGATGATTATCACCATTGTCATCATCATTACCCAGGTACTCCCCCCTCCATCCCTATTATGGTGAGTTATTGTGTTTCATTGTACACTTTTAATCACTATCATTATACTAACTGTTGTCCCATCTGTCACAATTCTCACCACTACCCTCATCATTCCTTACATCATCATCATCGTTATTATTATCCCGTTTTGTAATTCTCATCGTTATCAGCATCACTATTATTGTTATCGTTAAGGATAACTCAGAGTATAACTCCCATATTCTTTACAACTGAGCGAGCAGCAGTAGATGATAGTAGCAGTAGGAATAGTAGTAGTAGTAGTAAGTGGCAATTGTAGTAGCTGGTGGTGTACACTGTACATTCCGTCTTAGAAGATTGTACTGTTACCTACCAACCTGTCGGTATTGTATACCATTTTGATGTTCATTTTACTGTTATGTTACTACACTCTTAACACACGTCACTAAGAGGTTCACTAGTGCTTCACTAAGACTAGTAACTAGGAAAGGAAATGTAACTCAAGAGAAATTCAGAAGGCAAGATACTTGAAGGAAATGTAGAAATGCGATGAGGAGGTCAAGATTGTGAAGTCAGGAGTGTTCTGGGAGAGGCAGGGATCTACACGAAACTTATGGTTCATGGTAGGAATGTTGTGTAAAGTGGGCCGATTCCAGGAGACGACGTGTGTCAACGCTGGAAAGATAGTATTACGATAGGATCACTTTAAACAGGGTTGTAATCTCTACGGTAACGGAAAAGAACAGTGTTAGTGTTAAGGCAAGTTCTTCTATTTTTTTTTTCAGTGAATCACACAGAGAGAGAGAGAGAGAGAGAGAGAGAGAGAGAGAGAGAGAGAGAGAGAGAGAGAGAGAGAGAGAGAGAGAGAGGCCATTGTCACAATGTATTGATGAGGATACTTGAAGAATACCTGAATGAAGATAAGAACTATATACAAAAGATGACATAATCAGTCCGTCAGCCTTGGAATTGGTGTGACGAGCACCGTAGTTGTGAAGAATCTGGATCACAGGCAAGAGGGCTGGCGCTTATATACTGGCGTCAGGTGGAAAGGGACCAGTAGCAGACGGGGGCATAGTCACTGGTAGACGGCATTCCCCAGTGGAAGTAGGTCATACCCAAGGGATAGGTAAGTAGTGGTGGTGGTAGTTAGTGGTAGTAGTAGTAGTAGTAGTAGTAGTAGCAGCCGTGAAGATGGCTGTGTAGATGTCCTCTGAACCAAGATTCCATGATGTTGCAGTGTCTGACAAGTTGTACTATTACCACCAGTAATCCATCTCTTGGGAAGGACCTACTTCCACTGGGGAATCCCACCTACCAGTGACTATGCCCTCGTCTGCTACCCGTCCCTTTCCACCTGACGTGAGTATATAAGCGCCAGCCTTCTTGCCTGTGCTCCAGATTCTTCGCTACTTCGGTGCTCCTCACATCAATTCCAAGACTGAGGGACTGATTACCTCATCTTTTGTATATACTTCTAATTATATCCTTGAATTTGTATTAATACCCGAAGGACCTTTCCAGGGGTCAGTGCCCCCGGCCTGGTCCCAGACCAGGAAATATAAGACACCGGAAGCATCAGTGCCATGAGACTCATAAATTAGATTATTGTGAAGTTTAATATATAAAAGATATAAGGTGTTTATATTTTATAATTTCGAAATATAGGCAAGACAAAAGAGAGGTTTTTTTTTTATGGTAGAAATAGATTTAAGATATACCTTTGGTGAGTTTCGAGAGTATTTTTACTCTCGGAGCCCGGCCATGGGCCAGGCTTGTCTGATGCTTGCTTAGTCAGGTTGTTGCACTAGGAGAAAAAGTCAATTGAGCATGGAAGTAGAGAGGGTTTATGAAGTCGGAAGGATAACTAAGGCGAGAAAATCACCCTAATAGTGTAAATGTGAAAATCAAGAAACTCAGGGTCACAGATGGGGGGAGAGAGAGAGAGAGAGAGAGAGAGAGAGAGAGAAACACTTACCTTGACAGAGGGAGCATGGCAAGAGAAGTTAATAGACATTTATTCAGGGGCTTTGTCAAGCCAATGAATATATATTGGGAGCTGAGTGTAGTAGTAATAGTAGTAGTAGTAGTAAGAGTAGTAGTAGTAGTAGTAATAGTAAGTAGTAAGAGTAGTAGTAGTAATAGTAGTAGTAGTAAGAGTAGTAGTAGTATTAGTAGTAGTAGTAATAGTAGTAGTAGTAAGAGTAGTAGTAGTAATAGTAGTAGTAGTAAGAGTAGTAGTATTAGTAGTAGTAGTAATATTAGTAAGTAGTAAGAGTAGTAGTAGTAATAGTAGTAGTAGTAAGAGTAGTAGTATTAATAGTAGTAGTAGTAAGAGTAGTAGTAGTAGTATTAGTAGTAGTAATAGTAGTAAGTAGTAAGAGTAGTAGTAGTAATAGTAGTAGTAGTAAGAGTAGTAGTAGTAGTATTAGTAGTAGTAGTAATAGTAGTAAGTAGTAAGAGTAGTAGTAGTAATAGTAGTAGTGGAAGAAGCAGAAGTGGTGGAGGTAAAGGTGTCTCAAGTAATGACGGAATTGAATGTTTAAATTAAGATTTATTGTAGTCTCTTGGAGATAATTATACTGATTTTAATCTGTGTAATAATGTAGACAGATGTAAGTGCTGACTCCGTGCACTTGTACTACCCTGTGTCTGGTTCTGTGTAACACTGTTGTAGACAGATGTAAGTGCTGACTCCGTGCACTTGTACTACCCTGTGTCTGGTTCTGTGTAACACTGCTGTAGACAGATGTAAGTGCTGACTCCATGCACTTGTACTACCCTGTGTTTGGTTCTGTGTAACACTGCTGTAGACAGATGTAAGTGCTGACTCCATGCACTTGTACTACCCTGTGTCTGGTTCTGTGTAACACTGCTGTAGACAGATGTAAGTGCTGACTCCGTGCACTTGTACTACCCTGTGTCTGGTTCTGTGTAACACTGTTGTAGACAGATGTAAGTGCTGACTCCGTGCACTTGTACTTCCTTGTGTCTGGTTCTGTGTAACACTGCTGTAGACAGATGTAAGTGCTGACTCCGTGCACTTGTACTACCCTGTGTCTGGTTCTGTGTAACACTGCTGTAGACAGATGTAAGTGCTGACTCCATGCACTTATACTTCCTTGTGTCTGGTTCTGTGTAACACTGCTG
>NC_091298.1:61636250-61693750 GCF_038502225.1 Cherax quadricarinatus
TACTACTGTCTTGGTGAAGTTACCTTCACTGATGACACGAGTGTAGCAGGTTAGTGCACAGTACTACTGTCTTGGTGATGTTGCCTTCACTGATGACACGAGTGAAGCAGGTTAGTGCACAGTACTACTGTCTTGGTGATGTTGCCTTCACTGATGACACGAGTGAAGCAGGTTAGTGCACAGTACTACTGTCTTGGTGATGTTGCCTTCACTGATGACACGAGTGAAGCAGGTTAGTGCACAGTACTACTGTCTTGGTGATGTTGCCTTCACTGATGACACGAGTGTAGCAGGTTAGTGCACAGTACTACTGTCTTGGTGATGTTGCCTTCACTGATGACACGAGTGTAGCAGGTTAGTGCACAGTACTACTGTCTTGGTGATGTTGCCTTCACTGATGACACGAGTGAAGCAGGTTAGTGCACAGTACTACTGTCTTGGTGATGTTGCCTTCACTGATGACACGAGTGTAGCAGGTTAGTGCACAGTACTACTGTCTTGGTGATGTTGCCTTCACTGATGACACGAGTGAAGCAGGTTAGTGCACAGTACTACTGTCTTGGTGATGTTGCCTTCACTGATGACACGAGTGTAGCAGGTTAGTGCACAGTACTACTGTCTTGGTGATGTTGCCTTCACTGATGACACGAGTGAAGCAGGTTAGTGCACAGTACTACTGTCTTGGTGATGTTGCCTTCACTGATGACACGAGTGTAGCAGGTTAGTGCACAGTACTACTGTCTTGGTGATGTTGCCTTCACTGATGACACGAGTGTAGCAGGTTAGTGCACAGTACTACTGTCTTGGTGATGTTGCCTTCACTGATGACACGAGTGTAGCAGGTTAGTGCACAGTACTACTGTCTTGGTGATGTTGCCTTCACTGATGACACGAGTGTAGCAGGTTAGTGCACAGTACTACTGTCTTGGTGATGTTGCCTTCACTGATGACACGAGTGTAGCAGGTTAGTGCACAGTACTACTGTCTTGGTGATGTTGCCTTCACTGATGACACGAGTGAAGCAGGTTAGTGCACAGTACTACTGTCTTGGTGATGTTGCCTTCACTGATGACACGAGTGTAGCAGGTTAGTGCACAGTACTACTGTCTTGGTGATGTTGCCTTCACTGATGACACGAGTGTAGCAGGTTAGTGCACAGTACTACTGTCTTGGTGATGTTGCCTTCACTGATGACACGAGTGTAGCAGGTTAGTGCACAGTACTACTGTCTTGGTGATGTTGCCTTCACTGATGACACGAGTGAAGCAGGTTAGTGCACAGTACTACTGTCTTGGTGATGTTGCCTTCACTGATGACACGAGTGAAGCAGGTTAGTGCACAGTACTACTGTCTTGGTGATGTTGCCTTCACTGATGACACGAGTGAAGCAGGTTAGTGCACAGTACTACTGTCTTGGTGATGTTGCCTTCACTGATGACACGAGTGAAGCAGGTTAGTGCACAGTACTACTGTCTTGGTGATGTTGCCTTCACTGATGACACGAGTGTAGCAGGTTAGTGCACAGTACTACTGTCTTGGTGATGTTGCCTTCACTGATGACACGAGTGTAGCAGGTTAGTGCACAGTACTACTGTCTTGGTGATGTTGCCTTCACTGATGACACGAGTGTAGCAGGTTAGTGCACAGTACTACTGTCTTGGTGATGTTGCCTTCACTGATGACACGAGTGTAGCAGGTTAGTGCACAGTACTACTGTCTTGGTGATGTTGCCTTCACTGATGACACGAGTGTAGCAGGTTAGTGCACAGTACTACTGTCTTGGTGATGTTGCCTTCACTGATGACACGAGTGAAGCAGGTTAGTGCACAGTACTACTGTCTTGGTGATGTTGCCTTCACTGATGACACGAGTGAAGCAGGTTAGTGCACAGTACTACTGTCTTGGTGATGTTGCCTTCACTGATGACACGAGTGTAGCAGGTTAGTGCACAGTACTACTGTCTTGGTGATGTTGCCTTCACTGATGACACGAGTGAAGCAGGTTAGTGCACAGTACTACTGTCTTGGTGATGTTGCCTTCACTGATGACACGAGTGTAGCAGGTTAGTGCACAGTACTACTGTCTTGGTGATGTTGCCTTCACTGATGACACGAGTGTAGCAGGTTAGTGCACAGTACTACTGTCTTGGTGATGTTGCCTTCACTGATGACACGAGTGTAGCAGGTTAGTGCACAGTACTACTGTCTTGGTGATGTTGCCTTCACTGATGACACGAGTGAAGCAGGTTAGTGCACAGTACTACTGTCTTGGTGATGTTGCCTTCACTGATGACACGAGTGAAGCAGGTTAGTGCACAGTACTACTGTCTTGGTGATGTTGCCTTCACTGATGACACGAGTGTAGCAGGTTAGTGCACAGTACTACTGTCTTGGTGATGTTGCCTTCACTGATGACACGAGTGAAGCAGGTTAGTGCACAGTACTACTGTCTTGGTGATGTTGCCTTCACTGATGACACGAGTGTAGCAGGTTAGTGCACAGTACTACTGTCTTGGTGATGTTGCCTTCACTGATGACACGAGTGAAGCAGGTTAGTGCACAGTACTACTGTCTTGGTGATGTTGCCTTCACTGATGACACGAGTGAAGCAGGTTAGTGCACAGTACTACTGTCTTGGTGATGTTGCCTTCACTGATGACACGAGTGAAGCAGGTTAGTGCACAGTACTACTATCTTGGTGATGTTGCCTTCACTGATGACACGAGTGTAGCAGGTTAGTGCACAGTACTACTGTCTTGGTGATGTTGCCTTCACTGATGACACGAGTGAAGCAGGTTAGTGCACAGTACTACTGTCTTGGTGATGTTGCATTCACTGATGACACGAGTGAAGCAGGTTAGTGCACAGTACTACTGTCTTGGTGATGTTGCCTTCACTGATGACACGAGTGTAGCAGGTTAGTGCACAGTACTACTGTCTTGGTGCACAGTACGACTGTCTTGGTGCACAGTACTACTGTCTTGGCGATGTTGCCTTCACTGATGACACGAGTGTAGCAGGTTAGTGCACAGTACGACTGTCTTGGTGCACAGTACGACTGTCTTGGTGCACAGTACGACTGTCTTGGTGGACAGTACGACTGTCTTGGTGGACAGTACGACTGTCTTGGTGGACAGTACGACTGTCTTGGTGGACAGTACGAATGTCTTGGTGGACAGTACGACTGTCTTGGTGGACAGTACGACTGTCTTGGTGCACAGTACGACTGTCTTGGTGCACAGTACGACTGTCTTGGTGCACAGTACGACTGTCTTGGTGGACAGTACGACTGTCTTGGTGGACAGTACGACTGTCTTGGTGGACAGTACGACTGTCTTGGTGGACAGTACGACTGTCTTGTTGGACAGTACGACTGTCTTGTTGGACAGTACGACTGTCTTGGTGGACAGTACGACTGTCTTGGTGGACAGTACGACTGTCTTGGTGGACAGTACGACTGTCTTGGTGGACAGTACGACTGTCTTGGTGGACAGTACGACTGTCTTGGTGGACAGTACGACTGTCTTGGTGGACAGTACGACTGTCTTGGTGGACAGTACGACTGTCTTGGTGGACAGTACGACTGTCTTGGTGCACAGTACGACTGTCTTGGTGCACAGTACGGCTGTCTTGGTGCACAGTACGGCTGTCTTGGTGCACAGTACGACTGTCTTGGTGCACAGTACGACTGTCTTGGTACACAGTACGACTGTCTTGGTACACAGTACGATTGTCTTGGTGCACAGTGCGACTGTCTTGGTACACAGTACGACTGTCTTGGTACACAGTACGACTGTCTTGGTACACAGTACGACTGTCTTGGTACACAGTACGACTGTCTTGGTGCACAGTACCACTGTCTTGGTACACCGTACGACTGTGTTGGTACACAGTACGACTGTCTTGGTACACAGTACGACTGTGTCTTGGTACACAGTACGACTGTTTCTTCCTTAACACTTAGTACGACTGTGTCCTCCTTAGCACACAGTGCGACTGTCTTAGCACAGTACGACTGTGTCTTCCTTAACACTTAATACGACTGTGTCTTCCTTAACACTTAGTACGACTGTGTCTTCCTTAGCACACAGTACGACTGTCTTAGCACAGTACGACTGTGTCTTCCTTAACACTTAGTACGACTGTCTCTTCCTTAGCACACAGTACGACTGTCTTAGCACAGTACGACTGTGTCTTAGCACAGTACGACTGTGTCTTAGCACACAGTACGACTGTGTCTTAGCACACAGTACGACTGTCTTAGCACACAGTACGACTGTGTCTTAGCACACAGTACGACTGTCTTAGCACACAGTACGACTGTGTCTTAGCACACAGTACGACTGTGTCTTCCTTAACACTTAGTACGACTGTGTCTTAGCACAGTACGACTGTGTCTTAGCACAGTACGATTGTCTTAGCACAGTACGACTATCTTAGCACAGTACGACTGTGTCTTAGCACAGTACGACTATCTTAACACACAGTAGTACTCTGTGAGACGTGTTACAGGTACGTGTTGAGTGAGTCATTATATACGCTAAAGACTGACATATCATTTAGTAAGAAGTTTGCCAGTTGAGTCATAATAAGCTTTCAAACTGTTATCTTAAGCTGTGTGTATTATGCACGTCCAGAAGCCATGAACAGCCAGATTATCCTCATCACTCAGCGAGATACAAGTAGTCATTCCCCACAATTTTCCGTGTGTGTCACCAAACTCGACTCTCATATCAGGCTGATTAATCAATTTGATCGGTCAGGCTGTTGGTGCTTGCAGCACCAGCATTTACTAGCACTTGTGATATTGACTTTCAAGGGGCTGTTGACAGCATTTCAATACCTAGTAAATTCCGTAATCATGTCACTCTTTTTCTCTCTCTTTTTCTGTCTTTTCGTAGTGCACTTCACAGCACTCCAGAGACTAGTCTGGTTTAGAACTGGAATACCTTTTCTTGGTTCTAAGTCTGGTGAGATGTGTGCGCTGGTGCTGCTGACTTTGATGGAATTTACATCGGTTGTGTGAACTCCCTTAAAGCAGGGCCGACCAACCCCTCCATCCCGATCCAACACCAGATTTTGCAGCAAATTTTAGTGGATCGCAGGATGACTTGTGGCTTAGTCTAGCAGCAGTCACCTTAAATTAAGACGCATACCACTAACTTGCTTGTTGGTTATTCTCTCTCTTTCTGTACCACTTTCTCCCAGGCCTCCTGGTCCCCAGACCAAGCATTCTGGACTGGGAGCAGACCACGGGGAGCTCTGACCCCGAAAATCGTCCTCAGGTAACCTTCAGTTAACCAGGGAGGAAGAGAGGGAGTGACAAGGTACAGGAAACAGGGCAAATAGTGAATTTACCTGCTCGGCAGAACTTTTTACCTAGTTCTTGTACGAAGAAGGTATTTAGCAAATAATATTTACTTCTAAGGCAGATTGTTATTTTCGCAGATATTACTCTTATAAATACTTTTACGAGAAGAAGATTGTATTTGGTTAATTGCAGGCGGGACCAATCAGCGGTTAGTAATAAGACTCAGTGTTCCAATATTCTTATTTTATAAACTGTGTTGGCTGGAGTAATATTTCTCGATATAAATGACAACTTTAGTGAAGAAGACTGAGTTTGGTCAATTAGACACATGTGCAACATAAGAAAGGAGGAACACTGCAGGAGACCTACTGGCCCATACTAGGCAGGTCCTTCTCAAACACTTGGGTATCTTTATCAGCCTGGAGTCGGTGTCTTCAGTCCTTCAGTCTGAAAGGTTGATAGAGGGAACACATCGACTCAAGACTGAGGGACTGATTACCTCAAACTCCTCCACATCTTCCACCTGTTTCTGCGCTGGACCGAAGAAGCCAGTGCGTGACCGAACGTTCCCTGAATAAAGATTCGCAAATGTTTCACAAGTGTTTCATTTATCATCATTCATGGTACTCTTGAACCAGCTGCTGTACCTGGTTCTCATGGTACTCTTGAACCAGCTGCTGTACCTGGTTCTCATGGTACTCTTGAACCAGCTGCTGTACCTGGTTCTCATGGTACTCTTGAACTAGCTGCTGTACCTGGTTCTCATGGTACTCTTGAACCAGCTGCTGTACCTGGTTCTCATGGTACTCTTGAACCAGCTGCTGTACCTGGTTCTCATGGTACTCTTGAACCAGCTGCTGTACCTGGTTCTCATGGTACTCTTGAACCAGCTGCTGTACCTGGTTCTCATGGTACTCTTGAACCAGCTGCTGTACCTGGTTCTCATGGTACTCTTGAACCAGCTGCTGTACCTGGTTCTCATGGCACTCTTGAACCAGCTGCTGTACCTGGTTCTCATGGTACTCTTGAACTAGCTGCTGTACCTGGTTCTCATGGTACTCTTGAACCAGCTGCTGTACCTGGTTCTCATGGTACTCTTGAACCAGCTGCTGTACCTGGTTCTCATGGTACTCTTGAACCAGCTGCTGTACCTGGTTCTCATGGTACTCTTGAACCAGCTGCTGTACCTGGTTCTCATGGTACTCTTGAACCAGCTGCTGTACCTGGTTCTCATGGTACTCTTGAACCAGCTGCTGTACCTGGTTCTCATGGTACTCTTGAACCAGCTGCTGTACCTGGTTCTCATGGTACTCTTGAACCAGCTGATGTACCTGGTTCTCATGGTACTCTTGAACCAGCTGCTGTACCTGGTTCTCATGGTACTCTTGAACCAGCTGCTGTACCTGGTTCTCATGGTACTCTTGAACTAGCTGCTGTACCTGGTTCTCATGGTACTCTTGAACCAGCTGCTGTACCTGGTTCTCATGGTACTCTTGAACCAGCTGCTGTACCTGGTTCTCATGGTACTCTTGAACCAGCTGCTGTACCTGGTTCTCATGGTACTCTTGAACCAGCTGCTGTGCCTGGTTCTCATGGTACTCTTGAACCAGCTGCTGTGCCTGGTTCTCATGGTACTCTTGAACCAGCTGCTGTGCCTGGTTCTCATGGTACTCTTGAACCAGCTGCTGTACCTGGTTCTCATGGTACTCTTGAACCAGCTGCTGTACCTGGTTCTCATGGTACTCTTGAACCAGCTGCTGTACCTGGTTCTCATGGTACTCTTGAACCAGCTGTTGTACCTGGTTCTCATGGTACTCGAACCAGCTGCTGTACCTGGTTCTCATGGTACTCTTGAACCAGCTGCTGTACCTGGTTCTCATGGTACTCTTGAACCAGCTGTTGTACCTGGTTCTCATGGTACTCTTGAACCAGCTGCTGTACCTGGTTCTCATGGTACTCTTGAACCAGCTGCTGTGCCTGGTTCTCATGGTACTCTTGAACCAGCTGCTGTGCCTAGTTCTCATGGTACTCTTGAACCAGCTGCTGTGCCTGGTTCTCATGGTACTCTTGAACCAGCTGCTGTGCCTGGTTCTCATGGTACTCTTGAACCAGCTGCTGTGCCTGGTTCTCATGGTACTCTTGAACCAGCTGCTGTACCTGGTTCTCATGGTACTCTTGAACTAGCTGCTGTGCCTGGTTCTCATGGTACTCTTGAACTAGCTGCTGTGCCTGGTTCTCATGGTACTCTTGAACCAGCTGCTGTGCCTGGTTCTCATGGTACTCTTGAACCAGCTGCTGTGCCTGGTTCTCATGGTACTCTTGAACCAGCTGCTGTGCCTGGTTCTCATGGTACTCTTGAACCAGCTGCTGTGCCTGGTTCTCATGGTACTCTTGAACCAGCTGCTGTACCTGGTTCTCATGGTACTCTTGAACCAGCTGCTGTACCTGGTTCTCATGGTACTCTTGAACCAGCTGCTGTGCCTGGTTCTCATGGTACTCTTGAACCAGCTGCTGTACCTGGTTCTCATGGTACTCTTGAACCAGCTGCTGTACCTGGTTCTCATGGTACTCTTGAACCAGCTCCTGTACCTGGTTCTCATGGTACTCTTGAACCAGCTGCTGTACCTGGTTCTCATGGTACTCTTGAACCAGCTGCTGTACCTGGTTCTTATGGTACTCTTGAACTAGCTGCTGTACCTGGTTCTCATGGTACTCTTGAACCAGCTGCTGTACCTGGTTCTCATAGTACTCTTGAACCAGCTGCTGTACCTGGTTCTCATTCATGGTACTCTTGAACCAGCTGCTGTACCTGGTTCTCATTCATGGTACTCTTGAACCAGCTGCTGTACCTGGTTCTCATGGTACTCTTGAACCAGCTCCTGTACCTGGTTCTCATGGTACTCTTGAACCAGCTGCTGTACCTGGTTCTCATGGTACTCTTGAACCAGCTGCTGTGCCTGGTTCTCATGGTACTCTTGAACTAGCTGCTGTGCCTGCTTCTCATGGTACTCTTGAACCAGCTGCTGTACCTGGTTCTCATGGTACTCTTGAACTAGCTGCTGTACCTGGTTCTCATGGTACTCTTGAACCAGCTGCTGTACCTGGTTCTCATGGTACTCTTGAACCAGCTGCTGTACCTGGTTCTCATGGTACTCTTGAACCAGCTGCTGTACCTGGTTCTCATTCATGGTACTCTTGAACCAGCTGCTGTACCTGGTTCTCATTCATGGTACTCTTGAACCAGCTGCTGTACCTGGTTCTCATGGTACTCTTGAACCAGCTCCTGTACCTGGTTCTCATGGTACTCTTGAACCAGCTGCTGTACCTGGTTCTCATGGTACTCTTGAACCAGCTGCTGTGCCTGGTTCTCATGGTACTCTTGAACCAGCTGCTGTGCCTGCTTCTCATGGTACTCTTGAACCAGCTGCTGTACCTGGTTCTCATGGTACTCTTGAACTAGCTGCTGTACCTGGTTCTCATGGTACTCTTGAACCAGCTGCTGTACCTGGTTCTCATGGTACTCTTGAACCAGCTGCTGTACCTGGTTCTCATTCATGGTACTCTTGAACCAGCTGCTGTACCTGGTTCTCATTCATGGTACTCTTGAACCAGCTGCTGTACCTGGTTCTCATGGTACTCTTGAACCAGCTGCTGTACCTGGTTCTCATTCATGGTACTCTTGAACCAGCTGCTGTACCTGGTTCTCATGGTACTCTTGAACCAGCTCCTGTACCTGGTTCTCATGGTACTCTTGAACCAGCTGCTGTACCTGGTTCTCATGGTACTCTTGAACCAGCTGCTGTACCTGGTTCTCATGGTACTCTTGAACCAGCTGCTGTACCTGGTTCTCATGGTACTCTTGAACTAGCTGCTGTACCTGGTTCTCATGGCACTCTTGAACTAGCTGCTGTACCTGGTTCTCATGGTACTCTTGAACTAGCTGCTGTACCTGGTTCTCATGGTACTCTTGAACTAGCTGCTGTACCTGGTTCTCATGGCACTCTTGAACTAGCTGCTGTACCTGGTTCTCATGGTACTCTTGAACTAGCTGTTGTGCCTGGTTCTCATGGTACTCTTGAACCAGCTGCTGTACCTGGTTCTCATGGTACTCTTGAACTAGCTGCTGTGCCTGGTTCTCATGGTACTCTTGAATTAGCTCCGGTGCCTGGTTCTCATGGTACTCTTGAACCAGCTGCTACATCTGATTCTCATTCATGGTACTCTTGAACCAGCTGCTACATCTGATTCTCATTCATGGTACTCTTGAACCAGCTGCTACACCTAATTCTCATTCATGGTACTCTTGAACCAGCAGCTGTGCCAGGTTCTCATGGTACTCTTGAACCAGCTGCTACACCTGGTTCTCATTCCTGGAATGCCTTATTTACAAAATATAAAATCCTACTAACTGGAGCACTGTTCTCTGGAGAAAGAGCTTAGATCGAAGTGAAATACCAGAGGACTTGAAAAGTGGAGACACAGCTGCTCTGTACAACGGAGGCAGCAGAGCTTCGGCGAGAGATTACATACCACACCAGTAAAATTAGCATCCCTGATCGTCGAAGTCTCTGAGTGATGAGACACCAAATTGCGATCTTCATGTAAAAGCTTGATACAGACAGCGGTAGTTATCATGACTGCCACAGCTGTTGCGTCATTTAATGCAAGATTGCGGAGGCTTTTTTGGAAGAATATAAAGATGGTGGTTGCCAGCAGGCCTTCGGAAGTTACTGGTGTATTCACCAGTAACCGTTACAGTCCGTTACGTGACGCACTACTGCCCTGCTAGCATGACGTCACGAGTTATGCTGTGCGGCTGTGCCTGAGGACAGGTCAGCCAGTCGGATCTTAGTAGAAGGCAAGGGCAGACAGGCAGGCTCTCGGCTTCTCTCACTTAATACACGCTATCAAAACAACCTACGTGTGTGTTTATTACCCAAATCCATCACCGAACCCCCACGACAGAGCTGTCACCACCTCTTTTTTTCAACATACATCAGCAGTGTGCTGTTACATTACTCTCTATGACAGCTACACAGTAGGAACCAAAGCTGTTACCCCGGTATATTCAGTAACACAGGATTGGGCTCGTATACGGTACTAAAATCTGTCATATACCTTTGCTATACCAGGCAGACTTCAGTAGAATAATGAGGATATAGTCCAGTATTGCACTAAAGATTAATCAGCCAAGACAGCATCAAAGGTCAGCTGCAGTTACTGTCACTTGGTAATTACTATTTCTCAGGATAACCTGTTCCATACACGACAGAAATGGAACTGTTATGAAGATATTTCTGTCGTCCCAGTGTGAAAACAAGATAAATACATAGACAGCAGATCAGAAAAAAAGGAATGGGATTGTGTGTCTTACAATAAGGTTAGGTAAGTTTCCTAATGTTCTTTTGGTACAAAATTATTAATTTTTACACTAACATTAATGAAAAAATATATATCTTTAAACGTATAAAAGAAAATTTTAGAAAGGACTTAATTTTAAACGAGTTCTGCCGAATAGGTAAAACTGTTCAATTAGCAAAAACTCATTTAAAATTAAGTCCTTTCTAAAATTTTCTCTTATAGGTTTAAAGATATATTTTTTTTCATTTATGTTAATGTAAAAATTAATAATTTTGTACCAAAAGAACCTTAGGAAACTTACTTAACCTTATTATAACAAGCGCAATTTAATTTATCCTAATCCAATTAAATATATTTTAAATAAGTTTACGGTAATTTAGTAATAAACAAACACGATGAAATATATTTTTTTCGTTAGGTTCAGAATGATTTTTGCGAAATTATTGCATACACAAATTTTCGCTTGCCTTATTCGGCAAGAAGAGCGTTGCTATTTAAGCCACACTCGCAAGTTTTACCTATTCGGCACAACATTATATATATATATATATATATATATATATATATATATATATATATATATATATATATATATATATATATGGGAAAGAAGGGACGGGGAGCTTGAGGGGAAAGGTGTGACTGACATTGACGTTAGCTCCCTTCCCCTCCCCCTCCCCCACCCCCTCCCCAACTATCCCCCTCCCCACTCGTTGTCAGCTGGTTGCCATGACAACTACAACCCAGGCGTCTGTCTGCCCTTCTCGTCCTCAACTGCACACCTTTTGACCCCAGCTTGGGTTAATCTCCCTTCAAGGGCTCTTAATCTGGGGAATTGGAGCAACCTTTCCCACTGGATCAAACCTAATTGCCTTCCATTCCCCCCGGGCGCTGTCTCGCCCCTTTAGGTTTAGCGCAGTTAAACGACTGCTTAAATGCAGTTAAATGGCTGCTTAAAGGTGGCCATTGTGGCCTGTGTTGTTAATCTTAATTCAGACAAACGGTGTGGAGCTTAGGTGCAGTGGTCAGTGTTTCAAACACACGGTGTGGAGCTTAGGTGCAGTGGTCAGTGTTTCAAACACACGGTGTGGAGCTTAGGTGCAGTGGTCAGTGTTTCAAACACACGGTGTGGAGCTTAGGTGCAGTGGTCAGTGTTTCAAACACGGTGTGGAGCTTAGGTGCAGTGGTCAGTGTTTCAAACACGCGGTGTGGAGCTTAGGTGCAGTGGTCAGTGTTTCAAACACGGTGTGGAGCTTAGGTGCAGTGGTCAGTGCTTCAAACACGGTGTGGAGCTTAGGTGCAGTGGTCAGTGTTTCAAACACACGGTGTGGAGCTTAGGTGCAGTGGTCAGTGTTTCAAACACACGGTGTGGAGCTTAGGTGCAGTGGTCAGTGTTTCAAACACACGGTGTGGAGCTTAGGTGCAGTGGTCAGTGTTTCAAACACACGGTGTGGAGCTTAGGTGCAGTGGTCAGTGTTTCAAACACACGGTGTGGAGCTTAGGTGCAGTGGTCAGTGTTTCAAACACACGGTGTGGAGCTTAGGTGCAGTGGTCAGTGTTTCAAACACACGGTGTGGAGCTTAGGTGCAGTGGTCAGTGTTTCAAACACGGTGTGGAGCTTAGGTGCAGTGGTCAGTGTTTCAAACACGCGGTGTGGAGCTTAGGTGCAGTGGTCAGTGTTTCAAACACGGTGTGGAGCTTAGGTGCAGTGGTCAGTGCTTCAAACACGGTGTGGAGCTTAGGTGCAGTGGTCAGTGTTTCAAACACACGGTGTGGAGCTTAGGTGCAGTGGTCAGTGTTTCAAACACACGGTGTGGAGCTTAGGTGCAGTGGTCAGTGTTTCAAACACACGGTGTGGAGCTTAGGTGCAGTGGTCAGTGTTTCAAACACACGGTGTGGAGCTTAGGTGCAGTGGTCAGTGTTTCAAACACACGGTGTGGAGCTTAGGTGCAGTGGTCAGTGTTTCAAACACGGTGTGGAGCTTAGGTGCAGTGGTCAGTGTTTCAAACACGGTGTGGAGCTTAGGTGCAGTGGTCAGTGTTTCAAACACACGGTGTGGAGCTTAGGTGCAGTGGTCAGTGTTTCAAACACGGTGTGGAGCTTAGGTGCAGTGGTCAGTGTTTCAAACACGCGGTGTGGAGCTTAGGTGCAGTGGTCAGTGTTTCAAACACACGGTGTGGAGCTTAGGTGCAGTGGTCAGTGTTTCAAACACACGGTGTGGAGCTTAGGTGCAGTGGTCAGTGTTTCAAACACGCGGTGTGGAGCTTAGGTGCAGTGGTCAGTGTTTCAAACACACGGTGTGGAGCTTAGGTGCAGTGGTCAGTGTTTCAAACACGCGGTGTGGAGCTTAGGTGCAGTGGTCAGTGTTTCAAACACACGGTGTGGAGCTTAGGTGCAGTGGTCAGTGTTTCAAACGCACGGTGTGGAGCTTAGGTGCAGTGGTCAGTGTTTCAAACGCACGGTGTGGAGCTTAGGTGCAGTGATCAGTGTTTCAAACACACGGTGTGGAGCTTAGGTGCAGTGGTCAGTGTTTCAAACACGGTGTGGAGCTTAGGTGCAGTGGTCAGTGTTTCAAACACACGGTGTGGAGCTTAGGTGCAGTGGTCAGTGTTTCAAACACACGGTGTGGAGCTTAGGTGCAGTGGTCAGTGTTTCAAACGCACGGTGTGGAGCTTAGGTGCAGTGATCAGTGTTTCAAACACACGGTGTGGAGCTTAGGTGCAGTGGTCAGTGTTTCAAACGCACGGTGTGGAGCTTAGGTGCAGTGATCAGTGTTTCAAACACACGGTGTGGAGGATGTCTTAGTCATATGATGACTTCCAGCTGGAGCTTTTGGTCATCTGACAGAGACCTCCCGATGGCTTACCCCTCCACCCCTTCACAAATTATGGTTTTAATTACAAGCATATCATATTGTGGAATGATGCAAGCGTATGACTTCCGTGCAACAAATGAGAATGAGAGGTACAGTTGGGGCTCGTACCGGGTCGTAAGAAACCCAGTTATTGACTGGGGTGGCCACTGTTCTAATTCTTACCTTGTTCACACTCTTTGCCACCTCTTACACTGGTCAACAATTTTTAAAAAATTTGATTGGTTCTTAAATGAGATTAGTTAATTGTTGTGTGTTTTCATGTCCTGTTGGAACCTGTTGTGACACGTAGGTGTATATTGAAAGTAGAGTTAAAATTTTAACCATAATATTCATTATCAGTGATCTAAAGTTACTCGGGAATTACTACTTTGGTCTCTGAAGCATTTGGTTGACCAATGTTGAGCTACTGGACTAGTGGTTAACGCACTGGCCTGTGAGTTTGAAGACTAACTTGCCGTAAGTTCAACCCCCTCACCTTTTCCCTCATTTACTACGGTCTACATTTAACCGCACACTTCAGGTCTCCTTATCACACCAACACTTGTAGATTTATCTCCTCTCTCGAGGAAGCTTCTGTTTTTCTCGTAGATTAGAGACTCTAAGTTAGAAGTTCATATATATACTTTATATCCTGTGTGAAGTTGAGACGTATATCTAGTTTCCGGTGCAGAGAGCAACACTTTGTAAGTGTTGCAGTGTGTTGTGAAGGATTTGTTTCTGTGTGTATATTGTTCCAGAGAGTACATTGAGAGTGCTTTGTTCCAGAGAGTACATTGAGAGTGCTTTGTTCCAGAGAGTACATTGAGAGTGCTTTGTTCCAGAGTACATTGAGAGTGCTTTGTTCCAGAGAGTACATTGAGAGTGCTTTGTTCCAGAGAGTATATTGAGAGTGCTTTGTTCCAGAGAGTATATTGAGAGTGCTTTGTTCCAGAGAGTACATTGAGAGTGCTTTGTTCCAGAGAGTATATTAAGAGTGCTTTGTTCCAGAGAGTATATTGAGAGTGCTTTGTTCCAGAGAGTATATTGAGAGTGCTTTGTTCCAGAGAGTACATTAAGAGTGCTTTGTTCCAGAGAGTATATTGAGAGTGCTTTGTTCCAGAGAGTATATTGAGAGTGCTTTGTTCCAGAGAGTACATTAAGAGTGCTTTGTTCCAGAGAGTATATTGAGAGTGCTTTGTTCCAGAGAGTATGTTGAGAGTGCTTTGTTCCAGAGAGTACATTAAGAGTGCTTTGTTCCAGAGAGTATATTGAGAGTGCTTTGTTCCAGAGAGTACATTAAGAGTGCTTTGTTCCAGAGAGTATATTGAGAGTGCTTTGTTCCAGAGAGTACATTGAGAGTGCTTTGTTCCAGAGAGTACATTAAGAGTGCTTTGTTCCAGAGAGTATATTGAGAGTGCTTTGTTCCAGAGAGTATATAGAGAGTGCTTTGTTCCAGAGAGTATATTGAGAGTGCTTTGTTCCAGAGAGTATATTGAGAGTGCTTTGTTCCAGAGAGTACATTAAGAGTGCTTTGTTCCAGAGAGTATATTGAGAGTGCTTTGTTCCAGAGAGTATGTTGAGAGTGCTTTGTTCCAGAGAGTACATTAAGAGTGCTTTGTTCCAGAGAGTATATTGAGAGTGCTTTGTTCCAGAGAGTACATTAAGAGTGCTTTGTTCCAGAGAGTATATTGAGAGTGCTTTGTTCCAGAGAGTACATTGAGAGTGCTTTGTTCCAGAGAGTACATTAAGAGTGCTTTGTTCCAGAGAGTATATTGAGAGTGCTTTGTTCCAGAGAGTATATAGAGAGTGCTTTGTTCCAGAGAGTACATTGAGAGTGCTTTGTTCCAGAGAGTATATTGAGAGTGCTTTGTTCCAGAGAGTACATTAAGAGTGCTTTGTTCCAGAGAGTATATTGAGAGTGCTTTGTTCCAGAGAGTATATTGAGAGTGCTTTGTTCCAGAGAGTATATTGAGAGTGCTTTGTTCCAGAGAGTACATTGAGAGTGCTTTGTTCCAGAGAGTATATTGAGAGTGCTTTGTTCCAGAGAGTATATTGAGAGTGCTTTGTTCCAGAGAGTATATTGAGAGTGCTTTGTTCCAGAGAGTATATTGAGAGTGCTTTGTTCCAGAGAGTATATTGAGAGTGCTTTGTTCCAGAGAGTACATTGAGAGTGCTTTGTTCCAGAGAGTACATTGAGAGTGCTTTGTTCCAGAGAGTATATTGAGAGTGCTTTGTTCCAGAGAGTACATTAAGAGTGCTTTGTTCCAGAGAGTATATTGAGAGTGCTTTGTTCCAGAGAGTACATTGAGAGTGCTTTGTTCCAGAGAGTACATTGAGAGTGCTTTGTTCCAGAGAGTATATTGAGAGTGCTTTGTTCCAGAGAGTATATTGAGAGTGCTTTGTTCCAGAGAGTACATTGAGAGTGCTTTGTTCCAGAGAGTATATTGAGAGTGCTTTGTTCCAGAGAGTATATTGAGAGTGCTTTGTTCCAGAGAGTATATTGAGAGTGCTTTGTTCCAGAGAGTATATTGAGAGTGCTTTGTTCCAAAGAGTACATTGAGAGTGCTTTGTTCCAGAGAGTATATTGAGAGTGCTTTGTTCCAGAGAGTATATTGAGAGTGCTTTGTTCCAGAGAGTATATTGAGAGTGCTTTGTTCCAGAGTACATTGAGAGTGCTTTGTTCCAGAGAGTATATTGAGAGTGCTTTGTTCCAGAGAGTACATTGAGAGTGCTTTGTTCCAGAGAGTACATTGAGAGTGCTTTGTTCCAGAGAGTACATTGAGAGTGCTTTGTTCCAGAGTGACGGGTGTTTGGACTAGCTTTCAGTAGTTTGTATGTTATACTGGTATGATGTGACTTATTAAAGATCTCTGAATTTTCCACCTGTGATTTTCCTGTGACCTTTTTCAATGGCTTTCTCTCTCTCTCTCTCTCTCTCTCTCTCTCTCTCTCTCTCTCTCTCTCTCTCTCTCTCTCTCTCTCTCTCTCTCTCTCTCTCTCTCTCTCTCTCTCCTCGTAGCCCGACCTGAGGCCAGGCTGCCCTCTTCGCTGCCTGGTGAACCAGGCAGTTTGCGCTAGCGGCTTGCAGCGTAATGTAGGTTCTGTGGTTGGGTCTCTGACCAAATGATCTGCAGTGATGCGGTACATCAGCGGACAGTTCATTAAGTATACAGAATGGAAGACTTTTGAAAACATATTCAAGGCTGGTCCATGCTAGGCAGTTCCTACTTACACCCACTCCCTACGAAAGCAAAAGACTTGGCAGACGATGCAACATACCCCCAGTGAAGGGTAGGGGCGCCACTGGTACACTGAGAACACAATAAATGTCCGGGGCCCAAGACTGTTCACCAGCCATAAGGGTCATTACCAATAGACCCCTGGTTGTCTTCAAGAGTCGGTGCCGGATCAGCCGGGCTGTGGTTTGTACGTTAGACTACGTGTGGCCAGCAGTAACAGCCTTGTAGATCAGGTCCTGATCCACCAGGAGGCCTGGTCGTGGACCGGGCCGCTGGGGCATTGATCCCCAGAATACCCTCCAGCTAGACCCAATGCCACTCGTACTTCTTAACATGTTTGTGAAACCAACTGTTTGACGGCTCCCTTCAGGGCAGGAGAGAGATCACAGCTAATATTTAAATTACTGGGAACGCCTCAGAGCTCTAAATATGTACTCAAGGCTACTTAAGAAGGCTTAATCTCAAATCTGCCCACTGCTGTAACATATTGAACTGATAGATATGATAGTGTACATTAAGTTCAGTGCAAAGTAGAAGCGCCGTGGATACAATAAGAGAACATTGTATCAACATCCGTGGTCCCAGACTATTCAACATCTTACTGGAAGATTTCAGAAACGCTGCTGGGATAAGTGTAGAAGTCTTCAAGAGAAAACTGGATAAGTATTTCCATTAGGTTCCAGATCGACCAGGGTGTGTGGGCCCTCGGGACGCTAGCAGCGACAGCCTGGTTGACCAGAAAAGCACCGAAAAAGCCTTGCCCAGGGTCGGGCCAGGTATATCAGAGGTGCTGGTTTTGCTTTTGCTGTTGGTGCTGCAGCTGTTGTTGTTGCTACTGCTGCCGCTATTGTTGCTGCTGCTGCTGCCGCTATTGTTGCTGCTACTGCTGCCGTTATTGTTGTTGTTGCTGCTGCCGCTATTGTTGTTGTTGCTGCTGCCGTTATTGTTGTTGCTGCTGCTGCTGCCGTTATTGTTGCTGTTGCTGCTGCCGCTATTGTTGTTGCTGCTGCCATTATTGTTGCTGCTGCTGCCGTTATTGTTGCTGCTGCCATTATTGTTGCTGCTGCTGCCGTTATTGTTGTTGCTGCTGCCATTATTGTTGCTGCTGCTGCCGCTATTGTTGTTGCTGCTGCCATTATTGTTGCTGCTGCTGCCGCTATTGTTGTTGCTGCTGCCATTATTGTTGCTGCTGCTGCCGTTATTGTTGCTGCTGCTGCCATTATTGTTGCTGCTGCTGCCGTTATTGTTGTTGCTGCTGCCATTATTGTTGCTGCTGCTGCCGTTATTGTTGTTGCTGCTGCTGCTGCCGTTATTGTTGTTGTTGCTGCTGCCGCTATTGTTGTTGTTGCTGCTGCCATTATTGTTGCTGCTGCTGCCGTTATTGTTGTTGCTGCTGCTGCCGCTATTGTTGTTGTTGCTGCTGCCGTTATTGTTGTTGCTGCTGCTGCTGCCGTTATTGTTGCTGTTGCTGCTGCCGCTATTGTTGTTGCTGCTGCCATTATTGTTGCTGCTGCTGCCGTTATTGTTGCTGCTGCTGCCGCTATTGTTGTTGCTGCTGCCATTATTGTTGTTGCTGCTGCCATTATTGTTGCTGCTGCTGCCGCTATTGTTGCTGCTGCTGCCGTTATTGTTGTTGCTGCTGCCATTATTGTTGCTGCTGCTGCCGTTATTGTTGTTGCTGCTGCTGCCGCTATTGTTGTTGTTGCTGCTGCCGTTATTGTTGTTGCTGCTGCTGCTGCCGTTATTGTTGCTGTTGCTGCTGCCATTATTGTTGCTGCTGCTGCCGTTATTGTTGTTGCTGCTGCCGCTATTGTTGTTGCTGCTGCCATTATTGTTGTTGCTACTGCCATTATTGTTGCTGCTGCTGCCGTTATTGTTGTTGCTGCTGCCATTATTGTTGTTGCTGCTGCCATTATTGTTGTTGCTGCTGCCATTATTGTTGCTGCTGCTGCCGTTATTGTTGTTGCTGCTGCCGCTATTGTTGTTGCTGCTGCCATTATTGTTGCTGCTGCTGCCATTATTGTTGCTGCTGCTGCCATTATTGTTGCTGCTGCTGCCATTATTGTTGTTGCTGCTGCCATTATTGTTGTTGCTGCTGCCATTATTGTTGCTGCTGCTGCCATTATTGTTGCTGCTGCTGCCATTATTGTTGTTGCTGCTGCCATTATTGTTGCTGCTGCTGCCATTATTGTTGTTGCTGCTGCCATTATTGTTGTTGCTGCTGCCATTATTGTTGCTGCTGCTGCTGCCATTATTGTTGTTGCTGCTGCCATTATTGTTGTTGCTGCTGCTGCCATTATTGTTGTTGCTGCTGCCATTATTGTTGTTGCTGCTGCCATTATTGTTGCTGCTGCTGCTGCCATTATTGTTGTTGCTGCTGCCATTATTGTTGCTGCTGCTGCCATTATTGTTGTTGCTGCTGCTGCCATTATTGTTGTTGCTGCTGCCATTATTGTTGTTGCTGCTGCCATTATTGTTGCTGCTGCTGCTGCCATTATTGTTGTTGCTGCTGCCATTATTGTTGCTGCTGCTGCCATTATTGTTGTTGCTGCTGCCATTATTGTTGTTGCTGCTGCCATTATTGTTGTTGCTGCTGCTGCCATTATTGTTGTTGCTGCTGCCATTATTGTTGCTGCTGCTGCCATTATTGTTGTTGCTGCTGCCATTATTGTTGTTGCTGCTGCTGCCATTATTGTTGTTGCTGCTGCCATTATTGGTGTTGCTGCTGCTGCCATTATTGTTGTTGCTGCTGCCATTATTGTTGTTGCTGCTCCTGCCATTATTGTTGTTGCTGCTGCCATTATTGTTGTTGCTGCTGCCATTATTGTTGCTGCTGCTGCCATTATTGTTGTTGCTGCTGCCATTATTGTTGTTGCTGCTGCTGCCATTATTGTTGTTGCTGCTGCCATTATTGTTGTTGCTGCTGCTGCCATTATTGTTGTTGCTGCTGCCATTATTGTTGTTGCTGCTGCCATTATTGTTGCTGCTGCTGCCATTATTGTTGTTGCTGCTGCCATTATTGTTGTTGCTGCTGCTGCCATTATTGTTGTTGCTGCTGCCATTATTGTTGTTGCTGCTGCCATTATTGTTGTTGCTGCTGCCATTATTGTTGCTGCTGCTGCCATTATTGTTGTTGCTGCTGCCATTATTGTTGCTGCTGCTGATATTATTGTTGTTGCTGCTGCCATTATTGTTGTTGCTGCTGCCATTATTGTTGTTGCTGCTGCTGCCATTATTGTTGTTGCTGCTGCTGCCATTATTGTTGCTGCTGCTGCCATTATTGTTGTTGCTGCTGCCATTATTGTTGTTGCTGCTGCTGCCATTATTGTTGTTGCTGCTGCCATTATTGTTGTTGCTGCTGCTGCCATTATTGTTGCTGCTGCTGCCATTATTGTTGTTGCTGCTGCCATTATTGTTATTGCTGCTGCCATTATTGTTGCTGCTGCCATTATTGTTGTTGCTGCTGCCATTATTGTTGTTGCTGCTGCTGCCATTATTGTTGTTGCTGCTGCCATTATTGTTGTTGCTGCTGCCATTATTGTTGTTGCTGCTGCCATTATTGTTGTTGCTGCTGCTGCCATTATTGTTGCTGCTGCTGCCATTATTGTTGTTGCTGCTGCCATTATTGTTGCTGCTGCTGCCATTATTGTTGCTGCTGCTGCCATTATTGTTGTTGCTGCTGCCATTATTGTTGCTGCTGCTGCCATTATTGTTGTTGCTGCTGCCATTATTGTTGCTGCTGCTGCCATTATTGTTGTTGCTGCTGCCATTATTGTTGTTGCTGCTGCTGCCATTATTGTTGTTGCTGCTGCTGCCATTATTGTTGTTGCTGCTGCTGCCATTATTGTTGTTGCTGCTGCCATTATTGTTGTTGCTGCTGCCATTATTGTTGCTGCTGCTGCCATTATTGTTGTTGCTGCTGCCATTATTGTTGTTGCTGCTGCCATTATTGTTGCTGCTGCTGCCATTATTGTTGTTGCTGCTGCCGCTATTGTTGCTGCTGCTGCCGCTATTGTTGTTGCTGCTGCCATTATTGTTGCTGCTGCTGCCATTATTGTTGCTGCTGCTGCCATTATTGTTGCTGCTGCTGCCATTATTGTTGTTGCTGCTGCCATTATTGTTGTTGCTGCTGCCATTATTGTTGTTGCTGCTGCTGCCATTATTGTTGTTGCTGCTGCCATTATTGTTGTTGCTGCTGCCATTATTGTTGTTGCTGCTGCCATTATTGTTGTTGCTGCTGCTGCCATTATTGTTGTTGCTGCTGCCATTATTGTTGTTGCTGCTGCTGCCATTATTGTTGCTGCTGCTGCCATTATTGTTGTTGCTGCTGCCATTATTGTTATTGCTGCTGCCATTATTGTTGCTGCTGCCATTATTGTTGTTGCTGCTGCCATTATTGTTGTTGCTGCTGCTGCCATTATTGTTGTTGCTGCTGCCATTATTGTTGTTGCTGCTGCCATTATTGTTGTTGCTGCTGCCATTATTGTTGTTGCTGCTGCTGCCATTATTGTTGCTGCTGCTGCCATTATTGTTGTTGCTGCTGCCATTATTGTTGCTGCTGCTGCCATTATTGTTGCTGCTGCTGCCATTATTGTTGTTGCTGCTGCCATTATTGTTGCTGCTGCTGCCATTATTGTTGTTGCTGCTGCCATTATTGTTGCTGCTGCTGCCATTATTGTTGTTGCTGCTGCCATTATTGTTGTTGCTGCTGCTGCCATTATTGTTGTTGCTGCTGCTGCCATTATTGTTGTTGCTGCTGCTGCCATTATTGTTGTTGCTGCTGCCATTATTGTTGTTGCTGCTGCCATTATTGTTGCTGCTGCTGCCATTATTGTTGTTGCTGCTGCCATTATTGTTGTTGCTGCTGCCATTATTGTTGCTGCTGCTGCCATTATTGTTGTTGCTGCTGCCGCTATTGTTGCTGCTGCTGCCGCTATTGTTGTTGCTGCTGCCATTATTGTTGCTGCTGCTGCCATTATTGTTGCTGCTGCTGCCATTATTGTTGCTGCTGCTGCCATTATTGTTGTTGCTGCTGCCATTATTGTTGTTGCTGCTGCCATTATTGTTGTTGCTGCTGCTGCCATTATTGTTGTTGCTGCTGCCATTATTGTTGTTGCTGCTGCCATTATTGTTGTTGCTGCTGCCATTATTGTTGTTGCTGCTGCTGCCATTATTGTTGTTGCTGCTGCCATTATTGTTGCTGCTGCTGCCATTATTGTTGCTGCTGCTGCCATTATTGTTGCTGCTGCTGCCATTATTGTTGTTGCTGCTGCCGTTATTGTTGTTGCTGCTGCCATTATTGTTGCTGCTGCTGCCGCTATTGTTGTTGCTGCTGCTGCCATTATTGTTGTTGCTGCTGCCATTATTGTTGCTGCTGCTGCCGTTATTGTTGTTGCTGCTGCCATTATTGTTGTTGCTGCTGCCATTATTGTTGTTGCTGCTGCCATTATTGTTGCTGCTGCTGCCGCTATTGTTGTTGCTGCTGCCATTATTGTTGCTGCTGCTGCCATTATTGTTGCTGCTGCTGCCGTTATTGTTGTTGTTGCTGCCATTATTGTTGCTGCTGCTGCCGTTATTGTTGTTGCTGCTGCCATTATTGTTGCTGCTGTCATTATTGTTGCTGCTGCTGCCGCTATTGTTGTTGCTGCTGCCATTATTGTTGCTGCTGCTGCCGTTATTGTTGTTGCTGCTGCCATTATTGTTGCTGCTGCTGCCGCTATTGTTGTTGCTGCTGCCATTATTGTTGCTGCTGCTGCCGCTATTGTTGTTGCTGCTGCCATTATTGTTGCTGCTGCTGCCATTATTATTGTTGCTGCTGCTGCTGCCGTTATTGTTGCTGCTGCCATTATTGTTGCTGCTGCTGCCGCTATTGTTGTTGCTGCTGCCATTATTGTTGTTGCTGCTGCCGCTATTGTTGTTGCTGCTGCTGCTGCCGTTATTGTTGCTGCTGCCATTATTGTTGTTGCTGCTGCCATTATTGTTGCTGCTGCTGCCATTATTGTTGTTGCTGCTGCCATTATTGTTGTTGCTGCTGCTGCTGCCGTTATTGTTGTTGTTGCTGCTGCCGCTATTGTTGTTGTTGCTGCTGCCATTATTGTTGCTGCTGCTGCCGCTATTGTTGTTGCTGCTGCTGCCGTTATTGTTGTTGCTGCTGCTGCTGCCGTTATTGTTGTTGTTGCTGCTGCCGCTATTGTTGTTGTTGCTGCTGCCATTATTGTTGCTGCTGCTGCCGTTATTGTTGTTGCTGCTGCTGCCGCTATTGTTGTTGTTGCTGCTGCCGTTATTTTTGTTGCTGCTGCCATTATTGTTGTTACTGCTGCCATTATTGTTGCTGCTGCTGCTGCCGTTATTGTTGTTACTGCTGCCATTATTGTTGCTGCTGCTGCTGCCATTATTGTTGTTACTGCTGCCATTATTGTTGCTGCTGCTGCTGCCATTATTGTTGTTACTGCTGCCATTATTGTTGCTGCCGTTATTGTTGTTACTGCTGCCATTATTGTTGCTGCTGCTGCTGCCATTATTGTTGTTACTGCTGCCATTATTGTTGCTGCTGCTGCTGCCGTTATTGTTGTTACTGCTGCCATAATTGTTGCTGCTGCTGCTGCCATTATTGTTGTTACTGCTGCCATTATTGTTGCTGCTGCTGCTGCCATTATTGTTGTTACTGCTGCCATTATTGTTGCTGCTGCTGCTGCCGTTATTGTTGCTGCTGCTGCTGCCGTTATTTTTGTTACTGCTGCCATTATTGTTGCTGCTGCTGCTGCCGTTATTGTTGCTGCTGCTGCTGCTGCCGCTATTGTTGCTGCTGCTGCTGCCGTTATTGTTGCTGCTGCTGCTGCTGCCATTATTGTTGCTGCTGCTGCTGCCATTATTGTTGCTGCTGCTGCTGCCGTTATTTTTGTTACTGCTGCTGCTGCTGCTGCTGCTGCTGCTGCCGCTATTGTTGCTGCTGCTGCTGCCGCTATTGTTGCTGCTGCTGCTGCCGCTATTGTTGCTGCTGCTGCTGCTGCTGCTGCCGCTATTGCTGCTGCTATTGTTGCTGCTGCTGCCGCTATTGTTGCTGCTGCTGCCGCTATTGTTGCTGCTGCTGCTGCCGCTATTGTTGCTGCTGCTGCCGCTATTGTTGCTGCTGCTGCCGCTATTGTTGCTGCTGCTGCTGCCGCTATTGTTGCTGCTGCTGCTGCCGCTATTGTTGCTGCTGCTGCTGCCGTTATTGTTGTTACTGCTGCCATTATTGTTGCTGCTGCCGCTATTGTTGCTGCTGCTGCTGCCGTTATTGTTGTTGCTGCTGCTGCCGTTATTGTTGCTGCTGCTGCTGCCGTTATTGTTGCTGCTGCTGCCGTTATTGTTGCTGCTGCTGCTGCCGTTATTGTTGTTACTGCTGCCATTATTGTTGTTGCTGCTGCTGCTGCCGTTATTGTTGTTACTGCTGCCATTATTGTTGCTGCTGCTGCTGCTGCTGCTGCCGCTATTGTTACTGCTGCTGCTGCCGCTATTGTTGCTGCTGCTGCTGCCGCTATTGTTGTTGCTGCTGCTGCCGCTATTGTTGCTGCTGCCGCTATTGTTGCTGCTGCTGCTGCCGCTATTGTTGCTGCTGCTGCTGCCGCTATTGTTGCTGCTGCTGCTGCCGTTATTGTTGCTGCTGCTGCCATTATTGTTGCTGCTGCTGCTGCTGCCGCTATTGTTGTTGCTGCTGCTGCTGCTGCCGTTATTGTTGCTGCTGCTGCCGCTATTGTTGCTGCTGCTGCTGCTATTGTTGTTGCTGCTGCTTCCGTTATTGTTGTTACTGCTGCCATTATTGTTGCTGCTGCTGCTGCCATTATTGTTGTTACTGCTGCCATTATTGTTGTTGCTGCTGCCGTTATTGTTGCTGCTGCTGCCGTTATTGTTGTTACTGCTGCCATTATTGTTGCTGCTGCTGCCATTATTGTTGCTGCTGCTGCCGTTATTGTTGTTACTGCTGCCATTATTGTTGTTACTGCTGCCATTATTGTTGCTGCTGCTGCCGCTATTGTTGCTGCTGCTGCTGCTATTGTTGTTGCTGCTGCTGCCGTTATTGTTGTTACTGCTGCCATTATTGTTGCTGCTGCTGCTGCCATTATTGTTGTTACTGCTGCCATTATTGTTGTTACTGCTGCCATTATTGTTGCTGCTGCTGCCATTATTGTTGCTGCTGCTGCCGTTATTGTTGTTACTGCTGCCATTATTGTTGTTACTGCTGCCATTATTGTTGCTGCTGCTGCCGTTATTGTTGTTACTGCTGCCATTATTGTTGCTGCTGCTGCCGCTATTGTTGTTGCTGCTGCTGCCGTTATTGTTGTTACTGCTGCCATTATTGTTGCTGCTGCTGCCATTATTGTTGCTGCTGCTGCCGTTATTGTTGTTGCTGCTGCTGCCGTTATTGTTGCTGCTGCTGCTGCCGTTATTGTTGCTGCTGCTGCTGCCGTTATTGTTGCTGCTGCTGCTGCCGTTATTGTTGCTGCTGCTGCTGCCGTTATTGTTGCTGCTGCTGCTATTGTTGTTACTGCTGCCATTATTGTTGCTGCTGCTGCCATTATTGTTGCTGCTGCTGCTGCCGTTATTGTTGCTGCTGCTGCTGCTATTGTTACTGCTGCCATTATTGTTGCTGCTGCTGCCATTATTGTTGCTGCTGCTGCTATTGTTGTTACTGCTGCTGCCATTATTGTTGCTGCTGCTGCCATTATTGTTGCTGCTGCTGCCATTATTGTTGTTGCTGCTGCCATTATTGTTGCTGCTGCTGCCATTATTGTTGCTGCTGCTGCCATTATTGTTGTTGCTGCTGCCATTATTGTTGCTGCTGCTGCCGCTATTGTTGTTGCTGCTGCTATTGTTGTTACTGCTGCCATTATTGTTGCTGCTGCTGCCGTTATTGTTGCTGCTGCTGCTGCCGTTATTGTTGCTGCTGCTGCTATTGTTGTTACTGCTGCCATTATTGTTGCTGCTGCTGCCATTATTGTTGCTGCTGCTGCCGCTATTGTTGTTGCTGCTGCTGCCGTTATTGTTACTGCTGCCATTATTGTTGCTGCTGCTGCCGCTATTGTTGTTGCTGCTGCTGCCGTTATTGTTGCTGCTGCTGCTGCCGTTATTGTTGCTGCTGCTGCTGCCGTTATTGTTGCTGCTGCTGCTATTGTTGTTACTGCTGCCATTATTGTTGCTGCTGCTGCCGTTATTGTTGCTGCTGCTGCCGTTATTGTTGCTGCTGCTGCCGTTATTGTTGCTGCTGCCGCTATTGTTGTTGCTGCTGCTGCCGTTATTGTTGTTACTGCTGCCATTATTGTTGCTGCTGCTGCCGCTATTGTTGCTGCTGCTGCCGCTATTGTTGCTGCTGCTGCCGTTATTGTTGCTGCTGCTGCTGCCGTTGTTGTTGCTGCTGCTGCTGCCGTTATTGTTGCTGCTGCTGCTATTGTTGTTACTGCTGCCATTATTGTTGCTGCTGCTGCTGCCGTTATTGTTGCTGCTGCTGCTGCCGTTATTGTTGCTGCTGCTGCTATTGTTGTTGCTGCTGCCATTATTGTTGCTGCAGCTGCCGTTATTGTTGCTGCTGCTGCTGCCGTTATTGTTGCTGCTGCTGCTATTGTTGTTGCTGCTGCCATTATTGTTGCTGCTGCTGCTGCCGTTATTGTTGCTGCTGCTGCTGCCGTTATTGTTGCTGCTGCTGCTGCCGTTATTGTTGCTGCTGCTGCTATTGTTGTTGCTGCTGCCATTATTGTTGCTGCTGCTGCCGTTATTGTTGCTGCTGCTGCTGCTGCCGTTATTGTTGCTGCTGCTGCTGCCGTTATTGTTGCTGCTGCTGCTGCCGTTATTGTTGCTGCTGCTGCTGCCGTTATTGTTGCTGCTGCTGCTATTGTTGTTACTGCTGCCATTATTGTTGCTGCTGCTGCTGCCGTTATTGTTGCTGCTGCTGCTGCCGTTATTGTTGCTGCTGCTGCTGCCGTTATTGTTGCTGCTGCTGCTATTGTTGTTACTGCTGCCATTATTGTTGCTGCTGCTGCCATTATTGTTACTGCTGCTGCTGCCGTTATTGTTGCTGCTGCTGCTGCCGTTATTGTTGCTGCTGCTGCTGCCGTTATTGTTGCTGCTGCTGCTATTGTTGTTACTGCTGCCATTATTGTTGCTGCTGCTGCCGTTATTGTTGTTGCTGCTGCTGCCGTTATTGTTGCTGCTGCTGCTATTGTTGTTGCTGCTGCTGCTGCTATTGTTGTTGCTGCTGCCGCTATTGTTGTTGCTGCTGCTGCCATTATTGTTGTTACTGCTGCTGCCGCTATTGTTGTTGCTGCTGCTGCCGCTATTGTTGTTACTGCTGCTGCCGTTATTGTTGTTGCTGCTGCTGCCGCTATTGTTGTTACTGCTGCTGCCGTTATTGTTGTTACTGCTGCTGCCGCTATTGTTGTTGCTGCTGCTGCCGCTATTGTTGTTACTGCTGCTGCCGTTATTGTTGTTACTGCTGCTGCCGCTATTGTTGCTGCTGCTGCCGCTATTGTTGTTGCTGCTGCTGCCGTTATTGTTGTTGCTGCTGCTGCCGTTATTGTTGTTACTGCTGCCATTATTGTTGCTGCTGCTGCCGTTATTGTTGTTGCTGCTGCCGTTATTGTTGTTGCTGCTGCCGCTATTGTTGCTGCTGCTGCCATTATTGTTGTTGCTGCTGCCGTTATTGTTGTTGCTGCTGCCATTATTGTTGCTGCTGCTGCCGTTATTGTTGTTGCTGCTGCTGCCGTTATTGTTGTTACTGCTGCCATTATTGTTGTTGCTGCTGCCGTTATTGTTGCTGCTGCTGCCATTATTGTTGCTGCTGCTGCCGCTATTGTTGTTGCTGCTGCTGCCATTATTGTTGCTGCTGCTGCCGCTATTGTTGTTGCTGCTGCTGCCGCTATTGTTGTTGCTGCTGCTGCCGTTATTGTTGTTGCTGCTGCTGCCGTTATTGTTGTTACTGCTGCCATTATTGTTGCTGCTGCTGCCGCTATTGTTGTTGCTGCTGCTGCCGTTATTGTTGTTACTGCTGCCATTATTGTTGCTGCTGCTGCCGTTATTGTTGTTGCTGCTGCTGCCGTTATTGTTGTTACTGCTGCCATTATTGTTGCTGCTGCTGCCGCTATTGTTGCTGCTGCTGCCGTTATTGTTGTTACTGCTGCCATTATTGTTGCTGCTGCTGCCGTTATTGTTGTTACTGCTATTGTTGCTGCCGCTATTGTTGCTGCTGCTGCCATTATTGTTGCTGCCGCTATTGTTGCTGCCGCTATTGTTGCTGCTGCTGCCATTATTGTTGCTGCCGCTATTGTTGCTGCTGCTGCCGTTATTGTTGTTACTGCTGCCATTATTGTTGCTGCTGCTGCCGTTATTGTTGTTACTGCTATTGTTGCTGCCGCTATTGTTGTTACTGCTGCCATTATTGTTGCTGCCGCTATTGTTGCTGCCGCTATTGTTGCTGCTGCTGCCATTATTGTTGTTGCTGTTGCTGCTGCTGCCGCTATTGTTGTTGCTGCTGCTGCCGTTATTGTTGTTGCTGCTGCCGTTATTGTTGTTGCTGCTGCTGCCGTTATTGTTGTTGCTGCTGCTGCCGCTATTGTTGTTGCTGCTGCTGCCGTTATTGTTGTTGCTGCTGCCGTTATTGTTGTTGCTGCTGCCGTTATTGTTGTTGCTGCTGCTGCCGTTATTGTTGTTGCTGCTGCTGCCGTTATTGTTGTTGCTGCTGTTGCCGTTATTGTTGTTGTTGCTGCTGCTGCCGTTATTGTTGTTGCTGCTGCCGTTATTGTTGTTGCTGCTGCTGCCGTTATTGTTGTTGCTGCTGCCGTTATTGTTGTTGTTGCTGCTGCTGCCGTTATTGTTGTTGCTGCTGCTGCCGTTATTGTTGTTGTTGCTGCTGCCGTTATTGTTGTTGTTGCTGCTGCTGCCGTTATTGTTGTTGCTGCTGCCGCTATTGTTGCTGCTGCCGTTATTGTTGCTGCTGCTGCCGCTATTGTTGCTGCTGCTGCCGTTATTGTTGTTGCTGCTGCTGCCGCTATTGTTGTTGCTGCTGCCGTTATTGTTGTTGCTGCTGCTGCCGTTATTGTTGTTGCTGCTGCTGGTATTGTTGTTGCTGCTGCCGTTATTGTTGTTGCTGCTGCTGCCGTTATTGTTGTTGCTGCTGCTGCCGTTATTGTTGTTGCTGCTGCTGCCGTTATTGTTGTTGCTGCTGCTGGTATTGTTGTTGCTGCTGCCGTTATTGTTGTTGCTGCTGCTGCCGTTATTGTTGTTGCTGCTGCTGCCGTTATTGTTGTTTCTGCTGCCGTTATTGTTGTTGCTGCTGCTGCCGCTATTGTTGTTGCTGCTGCCGTTATTGTTGTTGCTGCTGCTGCCGTTATTGTTGTTGCTGCTGCTGCCGCTATTGTTGTTGCTGCTGCTGCCGCTATTGTTGTTGCTGCTCCTGCCGTTATTGTTGTTGCTGCTGCTGCCGCTATTGTTGCTGCTGCTGCCGTTATTGTTGTTGCTGCTGCTGCCGTTATTGTTGTTGCTGCTGCCGTTATTGTTGTTGCTGCTGCTGCCGCTATTGTTGTTGTTGCTGCTGCCGCTATTGTTGCTGCTGCTGTCGCTATTGTTGCTGCTGCTGCTGCCGCTATTGTTGCTGGTGCTGCCGCTATTGTTGCTGGTGCTGCTGCTATTGTTGTTGGTGCTGCTGCTATTGTTGCTGGTGCTGCCGCTATTGTTGCTGATGCTGCCGCTATTGTTGCTGGTGCTGCCGCTATTGTTGCTGGTGCTGCCGCTATTGTTGCTGGTGCTGCTGCTATTGTTGCTGGTGCTGCCGCTATTGTTGCTGGTGCTGCCGCTATTGTTGCTGGTGCTGCCGCTATTGTTGCTGGTGGTGCCGCTATTGTTGCTGGTGCTGCTGCTATTGTTGCTGGTGCTGCTGCTATTGTTGCTGGTGGTGCCGCTATTGTTGCTGGTGGTGCCGCTATTGTTGCTGGTGCTGCCGCTATTGTTGCTGGTGCTGCTGCTATTGTTGCTGGTGCTGCTGCTATTGTTGCTGGTGCTGCCACTGTTGTTGCTGGTGCTGCCGCTATTGTTGCTGGTGCTGCCGCTATTGTTGCTGGTGCTGCCACTGTTGTTGCTAGTGCTGCCGCTATTGTTGCTGCTGCTGCTGCTATTGTTGCTGGTGCTGCCGCTATTGTTGTTGGTGCTGCCGCTATTGTTGCTGCTGCTATTGTTGCTGGTGCTGCCGCTATTGTTGCTGGTGCTGCCGCTATTGTTGCTGGTGCTGCCGCTATTGTTGCTGGTGCTGCCGCTATTGTTGCTGGTGCTGCAGCTATTGTTGCTGGTGCTGCCGCTATTGTTGCTGCTGCTGCTATTGTTGCTGGTGCTGCCGCTATTGTTGCTGGTGCTGCCGCTATTGTTGCTGGTGCTGCCGCTATTGTTGCTGGTGCTGCCGCTATTGTTGCTGGTGCTGCCGCTATTGTTGCTGGTGCTGCCGCTATTGTTGCTGGTGCTGCCACTGTTGTTGCTGGTGGTGCCGCTATTGTTGCTGGTGCTGCTGCTATTGTTGCTGGTGCTGCTGCTATTGTTGCTGGTGCTGCTGCTATTGTTGCTGGTGCTGCCGCTATTGTTGCTGGTGCTGCCGCTATTGTTGCTGGTGCTGCTGCTATTGTTGCTGGTGCTGCCGCTATTGTTGCTGGTGCTGCCGCTATTGTTGCTGGTGCTGCCGCTATTGTTGCTGATGCTGCCGCTATTGTTGCTGGTGCTGCTGCTATTGTTGCTGGTGCTGCTGCTATTGTTGCTGGTGCTGCCGCTATTGTTGCTGGTGCTGCCGCTATTGTTGCTGGTGCTGCCACTGTTGTTGCTGATGCTGCCGGTATTGTTGCTGGTGCTGCCGCTATTGTTGCTGGTGCTGCCACTGTTGTTGCTGGTGCTGCCGCTATTGTTGTTGCTGCTGCTGCTATTGTTGCTGGTGCTGCCGCTATTGTTGCTGGTGCTGCCGCTATTGTTGCTGGTGCTGCCGCTATTGTTGCTGGTGCTGCTGCTATTGTTGCTGGTGCTGCCGCTATTGTTGCTGGTGCTGCTGCTATTGTTGTTGCTGCTGCTGCTATTGTTGCTGGTGCTGCCGCTATTGTTGCTGGTGCTGCCGCTATTGTTGCTGGTGCTGCCGCTATTGTTGCTGGTGCTGCCGCTATTGTTGCTGGTGCTGCCGCTATTGTTGCTGGTGCTGCCGCTATTGTTGCTGGTGCTGCCGCTATTGTTGCTGGTGCTGCTGCTATTGTTGCTGGTGCTGCTGCTATTGTTGCTGGTGCTGCCGCTATTGTTGCTGGTGCTGCCGCTATTGTTGCTGGTGCTGCTGCTATTGTTGCTGGTGCTGCTGCTATTGTTGCTGGTGCTGCCGCTATTGTTGCTGGTGCTGGCGAGCATCAGTGGCAGCAACTGTAGGAATAATAAGAGTAACTCAGTGTTGGATGTAGGTTGAAGGAGTGTATCAGTGGCACTCTTGTGTGTGGGCGCCAGTGACGTCACCACGGTGCCACCCTGGTGCCTGCCTGATAAAGCCTGCCACTTCTGGATGTGTGAGGGGGGGGGATCTGTCCTGTGTCATGTTCTGCTACTGTCCTTGTTATTGTTCTCACCTGTTTTTTCCCTGTTCTTGTTCCTCGGATTAAACCTCCGATTTTCTCGTGTGTCAGGAGCTGCATAACTCTTGCCCAAAGATAATTTCTCTCTCTCTCTCTCTCTCTCTCTATACATATTTTACATACAAAACAATTACCTTTAAGTGGTCCGGTCCCAGACCAGACCTGGTTGACTTAGTCGACCAGGCTGTTGGTGCAGGTCGCACGCGGTCCAACGTGTGCACCACAGCCCGGCTCATCAGGAACAAACTCGAGGAACTAATCAAGCTGCCTCTTGAAGACAGCCAAGGAATCTGTAATTTCTCTTTTGTATGAGGAGAGGGTGTTGGAAAGTCTTGGTCCCTTTACACTTACTGTGTTGTCTTAGTGTACTGGTACCCATGCTGTTCATTGCAGGTTTATATTGATGGTATTATGTGCTGAGAAGTATAGTATTAAGACACAATATGCAGTTTATTGGGCGAAACGTCGAAATAAAATGCCATAAACCGATTATTTTATTTTATTAACATTGTATTGGTAGTATATTACAACCATGTACCGGACCTCTTGCTTCCCTAGGCAGTGATTTCAGTGTGCAGCTTTGCGACCATTATCTTCAGAATTTTACAGGTGTAGGTTACGATGTATCTTTCTCTCCTACATTCCAAGGAGTACAGTGCCAGGGACGTAAAAGGGCACGTAAGATCTCCCTGCTTGTAATATGTTCATTTCTCCACTATAATCTACCTTGTTCATAATTATTATCGTATTTGTTTTGTCTGTTTCGTAAGGTGAAGTCCAGGATCTTTATTAATAGTGAAGTCCAGGATCTTTATTAATAGTGAAGTCCAGGATCTTTATTAATAGTGAAGTCCAGGATCTTTATTAATAGTGAAGTCCAGGATCTTTATTAATAGTGAAGTCCAGGATCTTTATTAATAGTGAAGTCCAGGATCTTTACTTAATTCATGGTATAACTTAACAAATACCTGGTATAACTTAACAAATACCTGGTATAACTTAACAAATACCTGGTATAACTTAACAAATAACTGGTATAACTTAACAAATAACTGGTATAACTTAACAAATACCTGGTATAACTTAACAAATACCTGGTATAACTTAACAAATACCTGGTATAACTTAAATACCTGGTATAACTTAACAAATAACTGGTATAACTTAACAAATAACTGGTATAACTTAAATACCTGGTATAACTTAACAAATAACTGGTATAACTTAACAAATAACTGGTATAACTTAACAAATAACTGGTATAACTTAACAAATAACTGGTATAACTTAACAAATAACTGGTATAACTTAACAAATACCTGGTATAACTTAACAAATAACTGGTATAACTTAACAAATACCTGGTATAACTTAACAAATAACTGGTATAACTTAACAAATAACTGGTATAACTTAACAAATAACTGGTATAACTTAACAAATAACTGGTATAACTTAACAAATAATTGGCATAACTTAACAAATAACTGGTATAACTTAACAAATAACTGGTATAACTTAAATACCTGGTATAACTTAACAAATAACTGGTATAACTTAACAAATAACTGGTATAACTTAACAAATAACTGGTATAACTTAACAAATACCTGGTATAACTTAACAAATACCTGGTATAACTTAACAAATAACTGGTATAACTTAACAAATACCTGGTATAACTTAACAAATAACTGGTATAACTTAAATAACTGGTATAACTTAAATAACTGGTATAACTTAACAAATAATTGGCATAACTTAACAAATAACTGGTATAACTTAACAAATAACTGGTATAACTTAACAAATAACTGGTATAACTTAAATACCTGGTATAACTTAACAAATAACTGGTATAACTTAACAAATAACTGGCATAACAAATGTGTTGCAACACAATTGTCACCAGTTATTTGTTAAGTTATTTGTTAAGTTATACCAGTTATTTGTTAAGTTATACCAGTTATTTGTTAAGTTATACCAGTTATTTGTTAAGTTATACCAGTTATTTGTTAAGTTATACCAGTTATTTGTTAAGTTATACCAGTTATTTGTTAAGTTATACCAGGTATTTGTTAAGTTATACCAGTTATTTGTTAAGTTATACCAGTTATTTGTTAAGTTATACCAGTTATTTGTTAAGTTATACCAGTTATTTGTTAAGTTATACCAGGTATTTGTTAAGTTATACCAGTTATTTGTTAAGTTATACCAGGTATTTGTTAAGTTATACCAGTTATTTGTTAAGTTATACCAGGTATTTGTTAAGTTATACCAGGAATTAAGGAAAGATCCTGGACTTGACCTTACGAAACAGACAAAGCAAATACGATAATTATGGACAAGATAGATTATAGTGGAGAAATGAACATGTTATTAGAAGACGAGGGGAACTTAGGTGCCTCTTAAAGTGTTCCTAGTGATTTAGGAGCCTGATTGAATTTATACGAGCAGTGAAGGTTCTCTGTACAGTGTCCAGATCAGCAGTGTCGCCTGCCTTGTAAGGGGTTGCTAGTGTCGAACAAGATTCTGCCTTCAGCGTTGAGTGCAGTTAGAACTGTCAGAAATTTTGTAGCAGGCCAGCAGCAGCGGCAGTCTGGTTGATAGGCAAACCCCCAGACGAGCCTGGCCCATGGTCGGGCTCCGGGAGTCGAAAGACACTCGGAACTCATCACAGGTAAAGTATGTGACAGGTTAACTGTTGTGATGGTTCTGGGGGGGGTCACTGACCCCCACACACACGTCTCTCACATCTCGTTGCTGACCCCATCAACCAGGCTATCTTTTGATGCACTTCTGATGGGTTTCGAGAGTTTTTCCATCTCCCGCAGCCTGGTCCAGCAGGACAGTTCTCGGGACTGATCACAGATCACATGACTTATGTGCAACACCTAGGTGTTGATTTATTGATGAACACATGTTGCCCACATAGCAGATTTAATCTGATAAGTCGTACTATGGAAGGGAAAATTTTCTTCCTGGAGGTAGCCAGATGGTTTCCCTTGTGATTTATTCAGTGTTATATTCTCTCTCATGGCTCATCCTGGCTGGTTTCAAGACCTAACTTGATAAGTGACTGATCTGGCTGGTTTCAAGACCTAACTTGATAAGTGACTGATCTGGCTGGTTTCAAGACCTAACTTGATAAGTGACTGATCTGGCTGGTTTCAAGACCTAACTTGATAAGTGACTGATCTGGCTGGTTTCAAGACCTAACTTGATAAGTGACTGATCTGGCTGGTTTCAAGACCTAACTTGATTAGTGACTGATCTGGCTGGTTTCAAGACCTAACTTGATTAGTGACTGATCTGGCTGGTTTCAAGACCTAACTTGATTAGTGACTGATCTGGCTGGTTTCAAGACCTAACTTGATGACTAGTGACTGATCTGGCTGGTTTCAAGACCTAATTTGATGACTAGTGACTGATCTGGCTGGTTTCAAGACCCAACTTGATGACTAGTGACTGATCTGGCTGGTTTCAAGACCTAACTTGATGACTAGTGACTGATCTGGCTGGTTTCAAGACCTAACTTGATGATTAGTGACTGATCTGGCTGGTTTCAAGACCTAACTTGATGACTAGTGACTGATCTGGCTGGTTTCAAGACCTAATTTGATTAGTGACTGATCTGGCTGGTTTCAAGACCTAACTTGATGACTAGTGACTGATCTGGCTGGTTTCAAGACCTAACTTGATGACTAGTGACTGATCTGGCTGGTTTCAAGACCTAACTTGATGACTAGTGACTGATCTGGCTGGTTTCAAGACCTAACTTGATTAGTGACTGATCTGGCTGGTTTCAAGACCTAACTTGATGACTAGTGACTGATCTGGCTGGTTTCAAGACCTAACTTGATTAGTGACTGATCTGGCTGGTTTCAAGACCTAACTTGATTAGTGACTGATCTGGCTGGTTTCGAGACCTAACTTGATGACTAGTGACTGATCTGGCTGGTTTCAAGACCAGCAGTAACAACCTGGTTGATCTGGCCCTCATCCACCGGGAGGCCTAGTCAGGGACTGGGCCGCGGGGGCGATGACCCTCGGAACAGTTACGTAGACTAATGAACACAGCCAAGAGTAGGGAATATTAGCCAGCCAGGATAACCTGGGTTAGGGAGTGTTATCTACCCAGGATAACCCAGGGTAGGGAGTGTTAGTCACGCAGGATAACCCACGGTAGGGAGTGTTAGTCACGCAGGATAACCCAGGGTAGGGAGTGTTAGCCGCCCAGGATAACCCAGGGTAGGGAGAGTTAGCTACCCAGGATAACTCAGGGTGGGGAGTGTCAGCCACCCAGGATAACCCAGGGTGGGGAGTGTCAGACACCCAGGGTAGGGAGTGTTAGTCACGCAGGATAACCCAGGGTAAGGAGTGTCAGCCACCCAGGGTAGGGAGTGTTAGCCACCCAGGATAACCCAGGGTAGGGAGTGTCAGCCACCCAGGGTAGGGAGTGTGTTAAGCAATCAGTATTGCTATACACTGATGAGTTATCAGAGTCGCCTTACTCGTGCAGAGTGACCCTGGGCCAGACCCTAGACCTGACCCTGGACCAGGCTTGTCTGCTGCTGGCCAGGTCAGAGAGACCCTAGACCTGACCCTGGACCAGGCTTGTCTGCTGCTGGCCAGGTCAGAGAGACCCTAGACCTGACCCTGGACCAGGCTTGTCTGCTGCTCGCCAGGTCAGAGACCCAAGGCCTGACCCTGGACCAGGCTTGTCTGCTGCTGGCCACCTTAAAGACAAATAAATTAATTAATTCTAATAGGCTAGCTTTCCTCAGTGGCACCTGGAATGATACCATGTTATCATACTTGTGACATACGTGTAGCATATCATACTTGTGACATACGTGTAGTATATTATCATACTTGTGACATACGTGTAGCATATTATCATACTTGTGACATACATGTAGTATATTATCATACTTGTGACATACGTGTAGCATATTATCATACTTGTGACATACGTGTAGCATATTATCATACTTGTGACATACGTGTAGCATATTATCATACTTGTGACATACGTGTAGCATATTATCATACTTGTGACATACGTGTAGCATATTATCATACTTGTGACATACGTGTAGCATATTATCATACTTGTGACATACGTGTAGCATATTATCATACTTGTGACATACGTGTAGTATATTATCATACTTGTGACATACGTGTAGCATATCATACTTGTGACATACGTGTAGCATATTATCATACTTGTGACATACGTGTAGCATATTATCATACTTGTGACATACGTGTAGCATATTATCATACTTGTGACATACGTGTAGCATATTATCATACTTGTGACATACGTGTAGCATATTATCATACTTGTGACATACGTGTAGCATATCATACTTGTGACATACGTGTAGCATATTATCATACTTGTGACATACGTGTAGCATATTATCATACTTGTGACATACGTGTAGCATATCATACTTGTGACATACGTGTAGCATATTATCATACTTGTGACATACGTGTAGCATATTATCATACTTGTGACATACGTGTAGCATATCATACTTGTGACATACGTGTAGCATATCATACTTGTGACATACGTGTAGCATATCATACTTGTGACATACGTGTAGCATATCATACTTGTGACATACGTGTAGCATATCATACTTGTGACATACGTGTAGCATATCATACTTGTGACATACGTGTAGCATATCATACTTGTGACATACGTGTAGCATATCATACTTGTGACATACGTGTAGCATATCATACTTGTGACATACGTGTAGCATATCATACTTGTGACATACGTGTAGCATATTATCATACTTGTGACATACGTGTAGCATATCATACTTGTGACATACGTGTAGCATATTATTATACTTGTGACATACGTGTAGCATATCATACTTGTGACATACGTGTAGCATATTATTATACTTGTGACATACGTGTAGCATATCATACTTGTGACATACGTGTAGCATATCATACTTGTGACATACGTGTAGCATATCATACTTGTGACATACGTGTAGCATATCATACTTGTGACATACGTGTAGCATATTATCATACTTGTGACATACGTGTAGCATATCATACTTGTGACATACGTGTAGCATATTATTATACTTGTGACATACGTGTAGCATATCATACTTGTGACATACGTGTAGCATATTATTATACTTGTGACATACGTGTAGCATATCATACTTGTGACATACGTGTAGCATATCATACTTGTGACATACGTGTAGCATATCATACTTGTGACATACGTGTAGCATATCATACTTGTGACATACGTGTAGCATATTATCATACTTGTGACATACGTGTAGCATATCATACTTGTGACATACGTGTAGCATATTATTATACTTGTGACATACGTGTAGCATATCATACTTGTGACATACGTGTAGCATATTATTATACTTGTGACATACGTGTAGCATATTATTATACTTGTGACATACGTGTAGCATATTATTATACTTGTGACATACGTGTAGCATATTATTATACTTGTGACATACGTGTAGCATATTATCATACTTGTGACATACGTGTAGCATATTATTATACTTGTGACATACGTGTAGCATATTATCATACTTGTGACATACGTGTAGCATATTATTATACTTGTGACATACGTGTAGCATATTATCATACTTGTGACATACGTGTAGCATATTATTATACTTGTGACATACGTGTAGCATATCATACTTGTGACAGTAGAGATATACTCGGTGTATACAACCTACATATAATTAATACAGATGTATATTTCCAATGGTACACTGAAACCTTTGCAACACTATGCAACACTGTATTCCATATTAAATGATGTTAGTTCTAGGGGTCACCGCCCCCCTTCCTCCCAGTCTACTGGTGGCTGGTCTGATCACTCAGGCTGTTGGTGCAGATATGACAGCCTGCAAAGTTGTTACGTGGAGACAGTAGGCTGTTAGTGGTGCGTGTGTGTATATATATTATACAAAATTAGAATAATTTCTTGTGTGTTTAAGATAATCTTGGTGAACTAAACTTAAACTTACTGAGAATTATTTAATGTACATCAAATATGTTCATTTTCAGGTTTATATTATCAACAACTTACTCTAAATAATTGTACATTTATTAATAAAAGTAATAATCATATTTTATTGTTATTGTATTTTGTCACTATTATTATTATTATTAGTAGTAGTAGTAGTAGTAGTAGTAGTAGTATTACATTTGTCATTATTCTTTATTAATATATTTGTCATATGTAATTATTATCTATTATTATTATTGAGTTATTAATATATTTGTCATATTTAGTCATTATAATTATTATAGGAGAAGTTAGTAGTGTAATATGGAGACAAGGATGGAACAGCTAAGGAACAGCTACTGAAAATCGATTACTGTTTGGAAAACCTTCCAGCTCCATCCCCAAACATCTTACTGCTTGGTGACTTCAACCTAAGGCATACAAAATGGAAGAATGTAGCAAATAATGTTATAGCTGAAACAATCCCCGGAGGTAGCGCAGATGAAAGGTCACACACACATGAGCTACTAAGTCTCTGCGAAAAACACACCTTAAGCCAGCAGATAGTGGAGCCAACAAGACTAGAAAACACACTTGACCTTATCTTCACAAATAATGAGGACCTGATAAGAGACATAAGAATATAAAAACAACTAATTCCGATCACAATCTAATCGAAGTCCAGACGTACATGCATAGGGGTCCTGATCAGCAGAATGCATGTACCTGTGAAGGTGTCTTCACAAAATACAATTTCAACAACAAGAACATCAACTGGGACCAGGTAAACCATGTCCTAAACGAAACATGTTGGGAAGATGTCTTAAATGACATGGATCCAAACCAGTGCCTTGAAAGGATCAACTTCCTGGTAGCCGAAGCATGTTCTAGGCATATTCCCCTAAGAAAGAAGAAGAGCAGGAGTAAACTGGAGAGAAAAAGACGCTCCCTCTACAGAAGACGACGAAGAGTCACTGAGCTCCTCAGGAGTGCTAGAATATCTGATACACGAAAGGAGGCGCTGACCAGGGAAGTGGAAACTATCGAACTTAAGCTAAATGACTCTTACAGGAACCAGGAGAGGCAGGAGGAGCTTAAAGCTATTAGTGAAATTGAAAGAAATTCAAAATATTTCTTTTCATATGCCAAAAACAAGGCAAATACCACATCTAGTATCGGGCCCTTACTCAGACAGGATGGGACTTACACAGATGACAACAAGGAAATGAGTGAAATATTGAAATCCCAGTACGACTCTGTGTTTAGTGAACCACTAATCGGTCTGAGGATCGACGACCCAAATGATTTCTTCATGAACGAGCCTCAAAACTCCATAAATGTATGCCAGATTTCCGACATTACCCTAACTCCGATAGATTTCGAAAAAGCCATTGACAACATGCCTATGCACTCAGCCCCGGGCCCAGACTCGTGGAACTCTGTTTTCATTAAGAATGCAAGAAACCCCTCTCGCGTGCCCTAAGTACACTATGGAGGAGGAGCTTGGACATGGGTGAAATTCCACAGTCACTTAAAACAACGGATATAGCCCCACTCCATAAAGGTGGCAGCAAAGCATTAGCTAAGAACTATAGACCAATAGCTCTGATGTCCCACATCATAAAAATCTTTGAAAGAGTGCTAAGAAGCAGGATTGCAAATCACCTGGATTCCCAAAATCTGCACAATCCAGGGCAACATGGGTTCAGGGCAGGTCGCTCCTGCCTCTCACAACTACTGGATCACTATGACATGGCCTTGGATGCACTGGAAGAAAATCAGAATGCAGATGTAATATACACAGACTTTGCAAAAGCATTTGACAAATGCGATCATGGCGTAATAGCCCATAAAATACGTGCTAAAGGAATAACTGGGAAAGTGGGGAGATGGATCTTCAACTTCCTAACAAATCGAACACAAAGAGTAGTGGTCAACAGAGTTAAATCGGAGGCTGCCATAGTGAAGAGCTCTGTTCCACAAGGCACAGTACTCGCCCCCATCTTATTCCTTATCCTCATATCAGACAAACAGAGATATACACCACAGCACCGTATCATCCTTTGCGGATGATACTAGGATCTGCATGAGGCTGTCATCTGCTGAGGACGCGGTTAACCTCCAAGAAGATATAAACAAAGTTTTCCAGTGGCCAACGGTAAACAATATGATGTTCAATGAGGACAAATTCCAACTACTCCGTTATGGAAAACTGGAGGAGATAATAACTAGAACAGAGTATACTACTGACTCCGGCCATACAATAGAGCGGAAAAATAATGTAAGGGACCTGGGAGTAGTAATGTCTGAGGATCTCACTTTCAAGGATCACAACAGTGCCACGATCGCACGTGCAAAGAAAATGATAGGATGGATAATGAGAACTTTCAAAACGAGAGATGCCAAGCCCATGATGATCCTTTTCAAATCACTTGTTCTCTCTAGGCTGGAATACTGCTGTACATTAACATCTCCATTCAAAGCAGGTGAAATCGCAGATCTAGAGAGTGTACAGAGATCCTTTACTGCACGTATAAGTTCTGTCAAGCACCTTAACTACTGGGAACGCTTAAAAGCACTTGACTTGTACTCGTTGGAACGCAGGAGGGAGAGATATATCATAATCTACACGTGGAAAATCTTGGAAGGAATGGTCCCAAATCTGCACACAGAAATCACTCCCTACGAAAGTAAAAGACTGGGCAGGCGATGCAAAATGCCCCCAATAAAAAGTAGGGGCGCCATTGGTACACTAAGGGAAAACACCATAAGTGTCCGGGGCCCAAAACTGTTCAACAGCCTCCCATCAAGCATTAGGGGAATTGCCAATAAACCCCTGGCTGCCTTCAAGAGAAAGCTGGACAGAACCTAAAGGCAGTGCCGGATCAGCCGGGCTGTGGCTCGTACGTTGGACTGCGTGCGGCCAGCAGTAACAACCTAGTTGATCAGGCCCTGATCTATCGGGAGGCCTGGTCATGGACCGGGCCGCGGGGGCGTTGATCCCCGGAATAACCTCCAGGTAACCTCCAGGAAGTTAGTGTAATATGGAGACAAGGGTGGTATTGGCCTCTAAAACATTATTGCTGAGTAAACTTAAGTGGTGACATTACTGTATAGAACAGTACACATACCTGACTCTGACAGCTTGTATACAAGTCTGTCAGCAGAGGTCACGTGTGTCATGGCAACACATACCTGACTCTGACTGCTTGTATACAAGTCTGTCAGCAGAGGTCACGTGTGTCATGGCAACACATACCTGACTCTGACAGCTTGTATACAAGTCTGTCAGCAGAGGTCACGTGTGTCATGGCAACACATACCTGACTTTGACTGCTTGTATACAAGTCTGTCAGCAGAGGTCACGTGTGTCATGGCAACACATACCTGACTCTGACTGCTTGTATACAAGTCTGTCAGCAGAGGTCACGTGTGTCATGGCAACACATACCTGACTCTGACTGCTTGTATACAAGTCTGTCAGCAGAGGTCACGTGTGTCATGGCAACACATACCTGACTCTGACAGCTTGTATACAAGTCTGTCAGCAGAGGTCACGTGTGTCATGGCAACACATACCTGACTTTGACTGCTTGTATACAAGTCTGTCAGCAGAGGTCACGTGTGTCATGGCAACACATACCTGACTCTGATAGCTTGTATACAAGTCTGTCAGCAGAGAAAGGTCACGTGTGTCATGGCAACACATACCTGACTCTGACTGCTTGTATACAAGTCTGTCAGCAGAGAAAGGTCACGTGTGTCATGGCAACACATACCTGACTCTGACTGCTTGTATACAAGTCTGTCAGCAGAGAAAGGTCACGTGTGTCGTGGCAACACATACCTGACTGACTGCTTGTATACAAGTCTGTCAGCAGAGAAAGGTCACGTGTGTCATGGCAACACATACCTGACTCTGACTGCTTGTATACAAGTCTGTCAGCAGAGAAAGGTCACGTGTGTCATGGCAACACATACCTGACTCTGACTGCTTGTATACAAGTCTGTCAGCAGAGAAAGGTCACGTGTGTCATGGAAACACATACCTGACTCTGTATACAAGTCTGTCAGCAGAGAAAGGTCACGTGTGTCATGGCAACACATACCTGACTCTGACTGCTTGTATACAAGTCTGTCAGCAGAGAAAGGTCACGTGTGTCATGGCAACACATACCTGACTGCTTGTATACAAGTCTGTCAGCAGAGAAAGGTCACGTGTGTCATAGCAACACATACCTGACTCTCACTGCTTGTATACAAGTCTGTCAGCAGAGAAAGGTCACGTGTCATGGCAACACATACCTGACTCTGCTTGTATACAAGTCTGTCAGCAGAGAAAGGTCACGTGTGTCATGGCAACACATACCTGACTCTGCTTGTATACAAGTCTGTCAGCAGAGAAAGGTCACGTGTGTCATGGCAACACATACCTGACTCTGACTGCTTGTATACAAGTCTGTCAGCAGAGAGAGGTCACGTGTGTCATGGCAACACATACGTGACTGACTGCTTGTATACAAGTCTGTCAGCAGAGAAAGGTCACGTGTGACATGGCAACACATACCTGACTGACTGCTTGTATACAAGTCTGTCAGCAGAGAAAGGTCACGTGTGACATGGCAACACATACCTGACTGACTGCTTGTATACAAGTCTGTCAGCAGAGAAAGGTCACGTTTGACATGGCAACACATACCTGACTCTGATAGCTTGTATACAAGTCTGTCAGCAGAGAGAGGTCACGTGTGTCATGGCCACGCATACCTGACTCTGACTGCTTGTATACAAGTCTGTCAGCAGAGAGAGGTCACGTGTGTCATGGCAACACATACGTGACTGACTGCTTGTATACAAGTCTGTCAGCAGAGAAAGGTCACGTGTGACATGGCAACACATACCTGACTGACTGCTTGTATACAAGTCTGTCAGCAGAGAAAGGTCACGTGTGACATGGCAACACATACCTGACTGACTGCTTGTATACAAGTCTGTCAGCAGAGAAAGGTCACGTGTCATGGCAACACATACCTGACTCTGCTTGTATACAAGTCTGTCAGCAGAGAAAGGTCACGTGTGTCATGGCAACACATACCTGACTCTGCTTGTATACAAGTCTGTCAGCAGAGAGAGGTCAGGTGTGTCATGGCAACACATACCTGACTCTGACTGCTTGTATACAAGTCTGTCAGCAGAGAAAGGTCACGTGTGACATGGCAACACATACCTGACTGACTGCTTGTATACAAGTCTGTCAGCAGAGAAAGGTCACGTGTGGAAATAAATGGTATAAAATACCGACACAATGGCAATATAAACACAAATGCAGTATAATGTGATCCTTTATTGACTACGTTTCGCCCACACAGTGGGCTTTTTCAAGTCACAAACAGTTCTGTTTGTGACTTGAAAAAGCCCACTGTGTGGGCGAAACGTAGTCAATAAAGGATCACATTATACTGCATTTGTGTTTATATTGCCAAGGTCACGTGTGACATGGCAACACATACCTGACTCTGATAGCTTGTATACAAGTCTGTCAGCAGAGAGAGGTCACGTGTGTCATGGCAACACATACCTGACTCTGCTTGTATACAAGTCTGTCAGCAGAGAAAGGTCACGTGTGACATGGCAACAAATAAAGCCAGGCGGTTAAGCTTGGGGAGGATTTGTTTGTGACACAGACATACCAGCTTATGTAAAGTAAAAGGACACAAGTGCAACTAATGTGACATTTATTGTGGCAACGTTTCGCTCTCCAGGAGCTTTATCAAGCCATTACAAACAATACATGGACACAGAGGGTATATAAAGGCTCAGAGTGAGGTGAATACTAGTGAGGTACCATTTCGATGTTCACTAGTGGTAGTAGTAGTAGTAGTAGTAGTAGTAGTGGTAGTGACAAAAGTAATACAATATGGTAGAGCAATGGTACCTCACTAGTATTCACCTCACTCTGAGCCTTTATATACCCTCTGTGTCCATGTATTGTTTGTAATGGCTTGATAAAGCTCCTGGAGAGCGAAACGTTGCCACAATAAATGTCACATTAGTTGCACTTGTGTCCTTTTACTTTACATATTGTCGGTAATTCTACCAACTTTATTACATACCAGCTTATGTTGGCACTGGTGGAGGCTAGTTGGCACCTCATGACCCGCCCTGCCACCATGCTTGCATATAATGTTGCATGCATGCATACACTCAGAGGTATGTATCTGTGTATATACACCGAGAGGAATACATGTATATACACCGAGGGGTGTACATCTGTGTATATACATTGAGATGTGTACATCTGTGTATGGTTTAGAAAGACACGTAAGCAAACACTATAACATATTTATTAGAAAACGTTTCGGTCCTGGGACCTTGATCACTTCTAACATACAGAGGTAGGAAGACATTATATATAGGCGGAGAGTGAGGTGTGACGCACGTGACCTGAGGAATGTCATAAGAACATAAGAATGGAGGAACACTGTAGAAGGCCTACTGGCCCATGCGAGGCAGGTCCTTATCAAAAACAACCTCTGCCTATGATGAGGACGGGTAGACGATGAAATCACGTGACTCCTGTGTTGTTGGGTTGGTGCTGCTTAAGTATCATGTATGCCAATGTTTTTGAAATTTTGTAGTTTCCAGTGTTGCGTTCTATAGTGTCGGTGACGGCGATTAGTGAGGCTTCTAGGCACCGTCGGCGTCTGAGGTCTGGTTCGGTGAGAACGAGTTGTGCCTCATTCCAGTTCATCAAATGCCCCGTGGAGTCTCTGTGGAGGACACATGCGTACCTTACATCGTCTCTGTTAGAGGCATTTCGATGCTCATTCAGGCGGACTGCAAGGTCTCTGCCTGTCTCGCCTACATATTTCTTGGGACAGAACCCACAGGGGATAGCGTAGACGCCTGCTGTAGAAGTTAGAGGTGTGGGGCTGCGTTTCGTAGTGAGGTCTTTGATAGATGATGTGTTTATGGTGGAAACGTTGATGTTACTCATAGCAAGTGCCCTGCGAGTATTCGTGGCAACATCGCCACATGGGAGTACTATGAACTGTTTAGGGGGCTGTTCCATGGGCGGTTTGTTGAGGATAGCTTGTGCCTTGAGTCTGCAATCTCGGATGAAGAAAGATGGGAACTGAAGACGTGTAAAGGCTTGTGTTATGTAAGTGCATTCTTCTAGAAAACAAGGGCTGGAGATGCGAAGAGCTCTCAAGAAGAAGCCAATGAGGACTCCTCTCTTAGTGCGGGTGTCTTGGTGTGAATAAAAGTGTATAAGATCGTCCTTGTTGGTAGGTTTTCTATACACTTTGAAGAGAAGTTCGTCACTGTCGGGAGATCTGCACAGTAGAACGTCGAGGAAAGGAAGTTTGCCATCATTTTCGAGTTCAAGTGTAAACTTTATTGATGGTTCAACTGCATTGATCTTGTTGAGAAGGGCCTGGATATTGAGACGTCTCGGATAGAAAACCAATATATCAACGTATCTTAGCCAGGTAACGGTGTTGGCAATGAGGGTGCTGAATTTCTCTTGTCTCCAGGTTTTCCATGAAGAGGTTGGCAAGCACAGCACTGAGCGGGCTGTCCATTGCCATCCCAAAGCATTGTTTGTAACAGTTGTCCTGATACTTGAAGAAGTTGAAATTAACACAAAGTTCCACTAGATTGATGAAATCTAAAAGAGGTAAAGGGAGGTCGTGGTTTTCAGTGAGCCTCTGTCTCAGAATGTTGATTGCAGCGTCAGTAGGAACGTTGGTAAAGAGGGCTGTGACATCGAAGGAAGCCATGCTTTTGTTTTTGACATTCAGGTTGGAAATTCGGGAGAGAAGGTCACCTGAGTGTTTGAGGTGGGCTTGACTGATGGTGCCCAGAAGCGCTGAAAGGTATTTGGCAAGGTGGCCGGCTAGTCTGTGTGGTGCACTCCCTATGCCCGAAGTGATAGGCCGTAGTGGGATGCCAGGTTTGTGTGTCTTAGGAAGGCCATACAGGCGTGCTGGTTTCGGTTGACCTGGTAAAAGTTTAAGTAGTTTCTTGCCTTGTTCTGATTTTCGTAAGATGCTACGAGCCTTTTTAAGGAAAGTCTGGGTACTTTGAAGTAGCACTGATTCCGATACAGGCTGGTATGTGTTGGCATCGTTAAGAAGATTTAAGACTTTATTGTTGTAGTCCACAGTGTTGAGTAACTACTACTAAGTACTTCTACTACTACTTCAAAGTATCCAGACTTTCCTTAAAAAGGCTCGTAGCATCTTACGAAATTCAGAACAAGGCAAGAAACTACTTAAACTTTTACCAGGTCAACCGAAACCAGCACGCCTGTATGGCCTTCCTAAGACACACAAACCTGGCATCCCACTACGGCCTATCACTTCGGGCATAGGGAGTGCACCACACAGACTAGCCGGCCACCTTGCCAAATACCTTTCAGCGCTTCTGGGCACCATCAGTCAAGCCCACCTCAAACACTCAGGTGACCTTCTCTCCCGAATTTCCAACCTGAATGTCAAAAACAAAAGCATGGCTTCCTTCGATGTCACAGCCCTCTTTACCAACGTTCCTACTGACGCTGCAATCAACATTCTGAGACAGAGGCTCACTGAAAACCACGACCTCCCTTTACCTATTCTAGATTTCATCAATCTAGTGGAACTTTGTGTTAGTTTCAACTTCTTCAAGTATCAGGACAACTGTTACAAACAATGCTTTGGGATGGCAATGGGCAGCCCGCTCAGTGCTGTGCTTGCCAACCTCTTCATGGAAAACCTGGAGACAGAGAAATTCAGCACCCTCATTCCCAACATCGTTACCTGGCTAAGATACGTTGATGATATATTGGTTTTCTATCCGAGACGTCTCAATATCCAGGCCCTTCTCAACAAGATCAATGCAGTTGAACCATCAATAAAGTTTACACTTGAACTCGAAAATGATGGCAAACTTCCTTTCCTCGACGTTCTACTGTGCAGATCTCCCGACAGTGACGAACTTCTCTTCAAAGTGTATAGAAAACCTACCAACAAGGACGATCTTATACACTTTTATTCACACCAAGACACCCGCACTAAGAGAGGAGTCCTCATTGGCTTCTTCTTGAGAGCTCTTCGCATCTCCAGCCCTTGTTTTCTAGAAGAATGCACTTACATAACACAAGCCTTTACACGTCTTCAGTTCCCATCTTTCTTCATCCGAGATTGCAGACTCAAGGCACAAGCTATCCTCAACAAACCGCCCATGGAACAGCCCCCTAAACAGTTCATAGTACTCCCATGTGGCGATGTTGCCACGAATACTCGCAGGGCACTTGCTATGAGTAACATCAACGTTTCCACCATAAACACATCATCTATCAAAGACCTCACTACGAAACGCAGCCCCACACCTCTAACTTCTACAGCAGGCGTCTACGCTATCCCCTGTGGGTTCTGTCCCAAGAAATATGTAGGCGAGACAGGCAGAGATCTTGCAGTCCGCCTGAATGAGCATCGAAATGCCTCTAACAGAGACGATGTAAGGTACGCATGTGTCCTCCACAGAGACTCCACGGGGCATTTGATGAACTGGAATGAGGCACAACTCGTTCTCACCGAACCAGACCTCAGACGCCGACGGTGCCTAGAAGCCTCACTAATCGCCGTCACCGACACTATAGAACGCAACACTGGAAACTACAAAATTTCAAAAACATTGGCATACATGATACTTAAGCAGCACCAACCCAACAACACAGGAGTCACGTGATTTCATCGTCTACCCGTCCTCATCATAGGCAGAGGTTGTTTTTGATAAGGACCTGCCTCGCATGGGCCAGTAGGCCTTCTACAGTGTTCCTCCATTCTTATGTTCTTATGACATTCCTCAGGTCACGTGCGTCACACCTCACTCTCCGCCTATATATAATGTCTTCCTACCTCTGTATGTTAGAAGTGATCAAGGTCCCAGGACCGAAACGTTTTCTAATAAATATGTTATAGTGTTTGCTTACGTGTCTTTCTAAACCAACTTGTCGGTATTTATTACCAAGGTTTATACCACATCTGTGTATATACACCGAGAGGTTTGAATCTCCATGTGTATACACACTGAGAGTTTACTGCCGAAGCTATATTGGGTGGTAAAGTAGTGTTGATTGCTGGTGTACAGGTTACATGATGTCTTAATCACTTGTGTGTTATAGATGGGCTGTAAACCCCATTAAGCAGCCCACCCTGGAATATTACTGTAGACAGCTCCTTTTAGGGCAGGCGAAATGGCAGAGCTGGAGAATGTACAGAGAACCTGATCAACCAAGTTGTTAGGGCTAGTTAACAAGGAACCAACATCGTGTCTTAGGGAGTGTTCTCAGTGCACAGGTTAGGTATTATTACCTGTAGAATTTTCTAGGTGTATACCTGGAGAGTATACCTGGAGAATATACCTGGAAAGTATACCTGGAAAGTATACCTGGAAAGTATACCTGGAGAATATACCTGGAGAGGGTTTCGGGGGTTAACAGGTGTAAATTAAGATGTTTCTTCCTTAACTAAATTACAAGGAAGTATAGCTCCTGGACCTTTTAATGTTCCTAATAATTTATGTGATTAAACTTGTACAGCCGGTGAAGGTTCTCAGTACATTCTCCAGATCTGTGTGTGTGTACTCATCTAATTGTGGTTGCAGGGGTCGAGACTCAGCTCCTGGCTCCGCCTCTTCACTGAAAGCTACTAGGTCCTCTCTCTCCCTGCTCCATGAGCTTTATCATACCTCATCTTAAAGTTGTGTATGGTTCCTGACTCCACTACCTCACTTACCTGGAGGTTATTCCGGGGATCAACGCCCCCGCGGCCCGGTCCATGACCAGGCCTCCCGATGGATCAGGGCCTGATCAACTAGGCTGTTACTGCTGGCCGCACGCAGTCCAACGTACGAGCCACAGCTCGGCTGATCCGGCACTGACTTTAGGTATCTGTCCAGCTCTCTCTTGAAGGCAGCCAGGGGTTTATTGGCAATTCCCCTAATGCTTGATGGGAGGCTGTTGAACAGTCTTGGGCCCCGGACACTTATGGTGTTTTCCCTTAGTGTACCAATGGCGCCCCTACTTTTTATTGGGGGCATTTTGCATCACTTGCTAGACTATTCCACTTCCTGACTACTCTATGACTGTGTGTGTGTGTGTGTGTGTGTGTGTGTGTGTGTGTGTGTGTGTGTGTGTGTGTGTGTGTATGTTTTACAGACATAAACTTGGGAAGTAAATCTTAAGTAATGGTAAGTTTATGGAAATGGTTTTTATTGTTTTGTGATTTATTATATACCGTTCCTCTTATTTTCTTTTGCTCCTCTTACTGTGTGTGTGTGTGTGTGTGTATTAATGTACTGTATGTACGCGTCTACACTAGTTCTGTACATTAGTGTAGTAGTGTGTAGATTTGGGACTAGGTCCTCGAGTATCTTCCTTGTATCTTCGCTACAGAGATTGCATTCTATTTATTTTAATGCATTTCCAGTAGTTTAAATGCCTAGTTCCTAGGTCTGTTGTGTATCCATATGCTCTTGCGATACCGTCCACTGGATGGATGTGGAGTGCACAGGAAACTAGCCACTTCTGAGGTAAAATCTTATCCATTTCTGTACGTTTTCTAGCTCTGAAATCTCTGCTACCTTGAACAGAGCTGTGAACACTGTTCAGTATTCTACTCCAGAGAGCACAAGTGATTTAATTACCACCTTTGATGTACATTTCACGAGTTAGAAGAGTTTTTATACTTCCGGAGCCTGGCGCAAGACCGGGCTTGTCTGCTGCTTGTCTGGGCAGCAAGGATGTCGCTGGGAAAATAAACATAATGCGATCCTTTATTGACAACGTTTCGCCCACACAGTGGGCTTTTTCAAGTCACAAACAGATCTACCTGGGTAAAGAGTACGTGAGTATATATAGTGTGTAAATAACAAAAAGGCACAATACCGTGACTGGAACGATACACAAATAACCCGCACATAAAAGACAGAAGCTTACGACGACGTTTCGGTCCGACTTGGACCATTGACAAAGTCACACTAACAGAGGAGGAGCAGGACGGCTATATATAGGCAGGAAGAGGTGGAGGTAGTAGTAGTGGTAGTAGTAGTAGTAGTACAAGAATTGTATATAATACCGACAGGATGAAATGACACACGCACAACACCCGGGCATCCCCACCGTAGACGTTTCGCCATCCAGCCAGCCACTGGATGGCGAAACGTCCACAACAAAGACAACCAGACGCCGCACATGTGTCTAATTTCATCAGTAGGTGTAGTAGAAGAAGAAGAGGTAGTAGTAGTGGTAGTGGTAGAAGTGGGAAATAAGGAAGACGAGCCAGTCAAATACAAAGGAAGGGGAGCACTGCAAGAGAGCTAGAAACCCACAGAGGGAGAGCAAGCGCACCGAGGTGCGTGAAAGGGGAAGTGGTGAAATAAAATAAAGAAGGAACAGAAACACGAGACAGGAGAGAGAAAGACAACCCAGAGGAGAAAAGGAGAGAGGAAAGGGGAAGAGGAAGAAGAAAAAGAAGAAGAAAAAATGAGGATTCAGGTTAAGTCACGGGTGTTCTGAAGTTTGGAGCATTTTACAATGTAGTGGGAGAGGAAGGCATCTACAGAGACGAAGCCAGGGCTAAGGTTCATACAAGGAAAGTTGTGTATAAGAGAGGATTCAACTAAACGGCGACTGTTCGAGTTGGAAGTAGGGAAGACAGTTTTAGCAGAAGACCAGTCAATAGGATGGCTATGATCTCTGACGTGACAGAAAAGAGCATTGTTAGTGTCGGCAAGCCTAACACTATTTTTGTGCTCCCTAAGTCTGTCAGAAAGAGATCGACCAGTTTCTCCAAAGTATTGAAGAGGACAGGAGGAGCAAGAAATAGAGTAGACACCAGGAACATCTGTAGAGGGAGGAGAGGTATGAACGAGATTAGTGCGAAGAGTGTTAGTCTGGCGGAAGGTAAGCTTGATGTCTAAGGGACGGAGAGAATTGTTGAGATTAGAAAGACCGGAAATGTAGGGAAGGCAGAGGATAGAAGAGTTCCCATGAGTAGAGAGTTTGGGAGAGAAGAAATTGCGTTTAGCACGTGAGAGGGCAGAGTCTATGAAATGGGAAGGGTAGCCAAGACGGGAGAACGAATTATAAAGAGTGGAAATTTCTGCTGGAAGGAACTGAGGATCACAGATGCGGAGGGCACGGAGAAAGAGGGAGATAAGAACACTTTTCTTGACAGGGGAAGCATGATAGGAAAAGTAGTGAATGTACATGCCACTGTGCATAGGTTTACGGTAAACGGAAAAGGAAAAACCTGTATCTGAGCGGTGGACATGGACATCAAGGAAAGGAAGTAAGGAATTAGATTCCCATTCAGCTTTAAACTTAATGGAAGGGGCAAGATTGTTAAGAGCTTCAAGAAAAGGTTGGAAGAGACTGGAGTCATGAGGCCACAGAGCAAAGATGTCATCCACATAGCGGAGCCAGAGTGAAGGTTGCACATCGAGGGTAGGAAGAAGAACAGTCTCGAAGTATTCCATGTAAAGATTAGCAAGGACAGGAGAGAGAGGAGAGCCCATAGCGACACCGAAGGTTTGGGAATAATATTTCCCTTGGAAGGAAAAGGAGTTAGAGTCCACACAGAGGCGGATCAGATCAAGAAAGACATCAGTGGGGGTAGGGAGATGAAGAAACCCTTCATGGGCCTTCTCTCTAAGGAAATCAAGGACATCATCAAGAGGGACATTGGTGAAGAGGGACTCAACGTCAAGACTAAGCATCTTACAGGTTGGGAGAGAGCGAACCCGTTCAATGAAGTCTTGAGAGTGACGGAGGTGGGCAGGAGAAAAAGTACCAAGAAAGGGAGTGAGGGTTTTGGCCAGCCAAGAAGCAAGAGAATAAGAGACAGAACCTCTAGAGGATATGATAGGACGAAGAGGAATATCAGGTTTATGAGTTTTGGGAAGGCCATAGAAATAGGGAAGAGAGGGACAGATGACACGAAACCGTTGAACAAGGTCAAAGTCAGGAGGACAGAGGTCGGAGAGAGTCCTTAGTTTTTTGTTGAAAGTTCTCTTGATGCGATCAAGAGGGTTGGAAACGAGAGGAGTGTAGGTGCGTGAGTCAGAGAGCAAGACATCAGCTTTACGGAGGTAATCCTCGCGATCAAGGATAACTACCGAATTACCTTTGTCAGAAGATAGTATGACAATGTTAGTGTTAGATTTAAGAGAAGAAAGGGCAAGTTGGTAACGGCGTGGAAGGTGGTGATTCTTGGAGAACAGACTAACAAGAGCAGGAAGGAGAGCACCACGAAAAGTGGACAAGTCAGGAAGATTACGGAAGCGAGATTGACGAAAGGAATCAAAAGAGCTAATCAGGGAAATACCAGCGCGAGGAGTAGGCGAAGTGGCAAAGGAAAGACCAAAACCAAGAAGTTCAAGCTCATACTGAGAGAGTGAGACAGAAGACAGATTAGTAACACAGTCAGTGAGGGAGAATTTAGACCAAGGGCTAGCTGAGATGAGACGTTGAAGTTTATTTTGTAGTTTGGAAGAATGAATTTGCGCATTCAGGCGAGCAGTGTCAAAGGCAATGGTAGAGAGAAGGTTACAGAGATCCTGTGGTAGAGCCGCAAAGAGAGCACGTTGACGTTGACGGAGAGTAAAGAAGGCATCTTCAACCTGTGATTTAGTAGAAAGAATGAGCTGTTGAAGTAGGAGACGGGCATGATCAGGAAAGGGAGTGCCCAGTGGGTTGGTTTTCAGGAAGTGGGAGAAGGAAGGTGGCAGAACTTGTTCAGCAAGACAGTCACGTAGGAAGCGAAGCTGATTCTTACGACGCCGGGTAGCAATAAGAGCAGCCTCATAAGATCGAAAGAGGGGTTTAAAAGAGGGAAGAACATTAAAAAAGTTGGAGAGAATATGACGCTTAACTGCGGGGTCCATAAATAACAAAAAGGCACAATACCGTGACTGGAACGATACACAAATAACCCGCACATAAAAGACAGAAGCTTACGACGACGTTTCGGTCCGACTTGGACCATTGACAAAGTCACACTAACAGAGGAGGAGCAGGACGGCTATATATAGGCAGGAAGAGGTGGAGGTAGTAGTAGTGGTAGTAGTAGTAGTAGTACAAGAATTGTATATAATACCGACAGGATGAAATGACACATGCACAACACCCGGGCATCCCCACCGTAGACGTTTCGCCATCCAGCCAGCCACTGGATGGCGAAACGTCCACAACAAAGACAACCAGACGCCGCACATGTGTCTAATTTCATCAGTAGTGTAGTAATGGAAGAAGAAGAGGTAGTAGTAGTGGTAGTGGTAGAAGTGGGAAATAAGGAAGACGAGCCAGTCAAATACAAAGGAAGGGGAGCACTGCAAGAGAGCTAGAAACCCACAGAGGGAGAGCAAGCGCACCGAGGTGCGTGAAAGGGGAAGTGGTGAAATAAAATAAAGAAGGAACAGAAACACGAGACAGGAGAGAGAAAGACAACCCAGAGGAGAAAAGGAGAGAGGAAAGGGGAAGAGGAAGAAGAAAAAGAAGAAGAAAAAATGAGGATTCAGGTTAAGTCACGGGTGTTCTGAAGTTTGGAGCATTTTACAATGTAGTGGGAGAGGAAGGCATCTACAGAGACGAAGCCAGGGCTAAGGTTCATACAAGGAAAGTTGTGTATAAGAGAGGATTCAACTAAACGGCGACTGTTCGAGTTGGAAGTAGGGAAGACAGTTTTAGCAGAAGACCAGTCAATAGGATGGCTATGATCTCTGACGTGACAGAAAAGAGCATTGTTAGTGTCTTGAAGATGCCTTCTTTACTCTCCGTCAACGTCAACGTGCTCTCTTTGCGGCTCTACCACAGGATCTCTGTAACCTTCTCTCTACCATTGCCTTTGACACTGCTTGCCGAAATGCACAAATTCATTCTTCCAAACTACAAAATAAACTTCAACGTCTCATCTCAGCTAGCCCTTGGTCTAAATTCTCCCTCACTGACTGTGTTACTAATCTGTCTTCTGTCTCACTCTCTCAATATGAGCTTGAACTTCTTGGTTTTGGTCTTTCTTTTGCCACTTCGCCTACTCCTCGCGCTGGTATTTCCCTGATTAGCTCTTTTGATTCCTTTCGTCAATCTCGCTTCCGTAATCTTCCTGACTTGTCCACTTTTCGTGGTGCTCTCCTTCCCGCTCTTGTTAGTCTGTTTTCCAAGAATCACCACCTTCCACGCCGTTACCAACTTGCCCTTTCTTCTCTTAAATCCAACACTAACATTGTCATACTATCTTCTGACAAAGGTAATTCGGTAGTTATCCTTGATCGCGAGGATTACCTCCGTAAAGCTGATGTCTTGCTCTCTGACTCACGCACCTACACTCCTCTCGTTTCCAACCCTCTTGATCGCATCAAGAGAACTTTCAACAAAAAACTAAGGACTCTCTCCGACCTCTGTCCTCTTGACTTTGACCTTGTTCAACGGTTTCGTGTCATCTGTCCCTCTCTTCCCTATTTCTATGGCCTTCCCAAAACTCATAAACCTGATATTCCTCTTCGTCCTATCATATCCTCTAGAGGTTCTGTCTCTTATTCTCTTGCTTCTTGGCTGGCCAAAACCCTCACTCCCTTTCTTGGTACTTTTTCTCCTGCCCACCTCCGTCACTCTCAAGACTTCATTGAACGGGTTCGCTCTCTCCCAACCTGTAAGATGCTTAGTCTTGACGTTGAGTCCCTCTTCACCAATGTCCCTCTTGATGATGTCCTTGATTTCCTTAGAGAGAAGGCCCATGAAGGGTTTCTACATCTCCCTATACCTACTGATGTCTTTCTTGATCTTATCCGCCTCTGTGTGGACTCTAATTCCTTTTCCTTCCAAGGGAAATATTATTCTCAAACCTTCGGTGTCGCTATGGGCTCTCCTCTCTCTCCTGTCCTTGCTAATCTTTACATGGAATACTTCGAGACTGTTCTTCTTCCTACCCTCGATGTGCAACCTTCACTCTGGCTCCGCTATGTGGATGACATCTTTGCTCTGTGGCCTCATGACTCCAGTCTCTTCCAACCTTTTCTTGAAGCTCTTAATAATCTTGCTCCTTCCATAAAGTTTAAAGCTGAATGGGAATCTAATTGCTTACTTCCTTTCCTTGATGTCCATGTCCACCGCTCAGATACAGGTTTTTCCTTTTCCGTTTACCGTAAACCTATGCACAGTGGCATGTACATTCACTACTTTTCCTATCATGCTTCCCCTGTCAAGAAAAGTGTTCTTATCTCCCTCTTTCTCCGTGCCCTCCGCATCTGTGATCCTCAGTTCCTTCCAGCAGAAATTTCCACTCTTCATAATTCGTTCTCCCATCTTGGCTACCCTTCCCATTTCATAGACTCGGCCCTCTCACGTGCTAAACGCAATTTCTTCTCTCCCAAACTCTCTACTCATGGGAACTCTTCTATCCTCTGCCTTCCCTACATTTCCGGTCTTTCTAATCTCAACAATTCTCTCCGTCCCTTAGACATTAAGCTTACCTTCCGCCAGACTAACACTCTTCGCACTAATCTCGTTCATACCTCTCCTCCCTCTACAGATGTTCCTGGTGTCTACTCTATTTCTTGCTCCTCCTGTCCTCTTCAATACTTCGGAGAAACTGGTCGATCTCTTTCTGACAGACTTAGGGAGCACAAAAATAGTGTTAGGCTTGCCGACACTAACAATGCTCTTTTCTGTCACGTCAGAGATCATAGCCATCCTATTGACTGGTCTTCTGCTAAAACTGTCTTCCCTACTTCCAACTCGAACAGTCGCCGTCTAGTTGAATCCTCTCTAATACACAACTTTCCTTGTATGAACCTTAGCCCTGGCTTCGTCTCTGTAGATGACTTCCTCTCCCACTACATTGTAAAATGCTCCAAACTTCAGAACACCCGTGACTTAACCTGAATCCTCACTTTTTCTTTTTCTTTTTCTTCTTCCTCTTCTCCTTTCCTCTCTCCTTTTCTCCTCTGGGTTGTCTTTCTCTCTCCTGTCTCGTGTTTCTGTTCCTTCTTCATTTTTTTTTTTTCACCACTTCCCCTTTCACGCACCTCTGTGCGCTTGCTCTCCCTCTGTGGGTATCTAGCTCTCTTGCAGTGCTCCCCTTCCTTTGTTTTTAACTGGCTCGTCTTCCTTATTTCCCACTTCTTCCGCTACCACTACTACTACCTCTTCTTCTTCCATTACAACTACTGTTGAAATTGAGACACATGTGCGGCGTCTGGTTGTCTTTGTTGTGGACGTTTCGCCATCCAGTGGCTGGCTGAATGGCGAAACGTCTACGATGGGGATGCCCGGGTGTTGTGCATGTGTCTTAATTTCATCCTGTCGGTATTATATACAATTCTTGTACTACTACTACTACTACCACCACCTCTTCTTGCCTATATATAGCCGTCCTGCTCCACCTCTGTTAGTGTGACTTTGTCAATGGTCCAAGTCGGACCGAAACGTCGTCGTAAGCTTCTCTCTTTCATGTGCGGGTTATTTGTGTCATGTTGTGTTCTCTCTCCCACTGGAAGACTGTTGGTATCTGATAACACTTTTACCGTCTCTCTTACTGAGACAGCTTTCGCCACAGCTTAGTATGAATGTTTCTGTCTGTTGTGAGGAGTAACAGTGAAGGTTCCAGGACTGTTACTAGTAGGATTCATTAATATGTAAACTGTTTGTGTAAATGATGTTCCAAACGAGAGGAGAATGAAGTTAGCCCTTAGAATGCCAGAGCCAAGTACGTGTCCGCAATAGGAGTGATGTGTCTAGTGCTACTAGGCACCTGTTGTATGTGACATTGACGGTTCAGTGGATTAGGGCGTCTTCAATTTTAACAGGCAACCAGGGTGGCGTCTTAATAAACCTCAAGGGTTTCGAGTCTCGGCCAGTGCAGTTATTTGCTTAAAACCACTTGTTCGTGGATACATTTATATATATATATATATATATATATATATATATATATATATATATATATATATATATATATATATATATATATATTAATGCATGTGTGGGCGCGCGCGTCTGTGCGCGTGCGTGCGTGCGCGCGCAGAAT
>NC_091298.1:61696250-61718750 GCF_038502225.1 Cherax quadricarinatus
GCTTCTCTTGCACTGTTCCCAGTGTTGTAGTGTTGCTTGTGCTGTGTAGCTTCTCTTGCACTGTTCCCAGTGTTGTAGTGTTGCTTGTGCTGTGTAGCCTCTTGCACTGTTCCCAGTGTTGTAGTGTTGCTTGTGTTGTGTAACTTCTCCTGCTCTGCATTTTGGGTTTAGCCGAGGTTATTTGCAGTGTTGCAGGCGATGGTTTCTTCAGTCCAATGCAGAGAGAGAAACGGTGGAAGATAGGTCGTTCGAAGTAGTCAGTCCCTCAGCCTGAAGTCAATATTTAGTTCAGTAGTCAAGAATGGTGGACTAGTCCTGTGGTTACTATTTTGAACACTGATTATTGCCCACTTATTGGGTAATAAAGAGATAAACAGTATTATAATCTATGTGATGTGTCACAATATTTATGAAAATAAGGTACCAGACGTATTAACAAATATCCTAAATTATCTTCCAATATATAATGTTGATAGAAATTCATATGTACTCTTGTTAACTCCTGTGGGGCCTAGTTCCTAGGCCTATTGTGTAGCCATATGTTCTTGTGCTACCATCCACAGGATGGATATGGGATGCACAGTAAACTAGCCACTACCATCCACAGGATGGATATGGGATGCACAGTAAACTAGCCACTACCATCCACAGGATGGATATGGGATGCACAGTAAACTAGCCACTACCATCCACAGGATGGATATGGGATGCACAGTAAACTAGCCACTACCATCCACAGGATGGATATGGGATGCACAGTAAACTAGCCACTACCATCCACAGGATGGATATGGGATGCACAGTAAACTAGCCACTACCATCCACAGGATGGATATGGGATGCACAGTAAACTAGCCACTACCATCCACAGGATGGATATGGGATGCACAGTAAACTAGCCACTACCATCCACAGGATGGATATGGGATGCACAGTAAACTAGCCACTACCATCCACAGGATGGATATGGGATGCACAGTAAACTAGCCACTACCATCCACAGGATGGATATGGGATGCACAGTAAACTAGCCACTACCATCCACAGGATGGATATGGGATGCACAGTAAACTAGCCACTACCATCCACAGGATGGATATAGGATACACAGTAAACTAGCCACTACCATCCACAGGATGGATATGGGATGCACAGTAAACTAGCCACTACCATCCACAGGATGGATATGGGATGCACAGTAAACTAGCCACTACCATCCACAGGATGGATATGGGATGCACAGTAAACTAGCCACTACCATCCACAGGATGGATATGGGATGCACAGTAAACTAGCCACTACCATCCACAGGATGGATATGGGATGCACAGTAAACTAGCCACTACCATCCACAGGATGGATATGGGGTGTACAATAAACTAGCCACTTGGGCAGCAAACTCTACCCTCCACATACCACACGTGAAGGCTACACCCACAACACAGGACAACATACAAGTACACACAACATTCCCCACTACTCTACACATACCACACATGAGGGTTATACTGTCTGGTCTGAGATTACTGCTTGGGGGGGAGGGATGCCAGGTTATCCATCCCTGACACCCACCCACATGGGTGGGATACACAGGGGCACTGCTGTGGGTACTAGTCTTGGCACTGCTGTGGGTACTAGTCTTGGCATTGCTGTGGGTACTAGTCTTGGCACTGCTGTGGGTACTAGCCTTGGCACTGCTGTGGGTGCTAGTCTTGGCACTGCTGTGGGTACTAGTCTTGGCATTGCTGTGGGTACTAGTCTTGGCACTGCTGTGGGTACTAGTCTTGGCACTGCTGTGGGTACTAGTCTTGGCACTGCTGTGGGTACTAGTCTTGGCACTGCTGTGGGTACTAGTCTTGGCACTGCGCTGGGCACTAGTCTTGATGCTACTCACCTGAAGGATGTACCGAGGGTCAGTGTCCCCGCTTTTCAGTTCATGACCAGGCCCCGCGGTGGATCAGGACCTGATCAACCCGGCTGTTACTGCTGCTGTGCTGTATGGCTTGACTTATTCATGATTGTTTTGTCCTCTTCCCCAGGATGCCACCCACGACATTCCATTAACCTCTAGGTACTTATTTACTTTTAGGTGAACAGAGGCAGTAGATAAAAGGTGAGTTGTTGACACGTCTCCACCCTCCCTAGAATTGAACCCAGGCTGGGTGTGAGGTGTCATATATATATATATATATATATATATATATATATATATATATATATATATATATATATATATATATATATGCCAAACAACCACAGGGGGAGTAGAATGATAGCTCTAGGCCTTTCGTGTTGCAATCAGCACATCATCAGGAGCTTGCAAAATTTCAGAAAAGAGGAGGATGTCCAGGAGATAACGTTCCCATAGGACCGTCATCCTCAGAGAAAAGAAAAAACTTTTCATTTACATGCATATTTAAGATTCGAAAAACGAGAGGAATATTTAAAGAGGCCAGAGGAAACTTGACTTTACGAACCTTGACTTAGTGGTACCCACACCAAGCCAGGCTCGTGAGGCACAAGCACCAACAGTTTGGGTGATCGGTCTCTTAACAAGGGCAGCTTTTAAGGTATAAAATGAAGAGGACAAGGTACCAGAGTAGTGATCCCTGGATGAGGGTGAAGCGTGATAGGTAGAGGAGACAGAGGTGAGACAAGAATGGGGAGGTAGGCAGGAGGAGAATTAAGAGGAGGGAACAAGAGGCAAGAGGAATGAAAGAATGGATAATAGAAACCTTTAGGGTTATTAATAGTAGTAGTAGTAGTATTGTTATTACAAGGGAGCGCTGAACCCTTAGGGGCTGTACAGGGCCTGGTGAATGGGAGGTAATCAGGATTGATTCAGGAAGGGAAGGGTAGCGGCATCTCCTTGGATCAAGAGCGCAGGAGCAACGTAAAGTAAGGATAGAGAGGCTCTTACAAGACTTGAATGTTGCCTCGTAGCTCCAGTGAAGGTCTTACTCTCAGGTTGACTTGTTTTATGTCGACCTACCTGGAGGGTGTCCTGGGATCAGCGCCCCCGCGGCCCGGTCCTTGACCAGGCCTCCCGGTGGATCAGGGTCTGATCAACCAGGCTGTTACTGCTGGCAGCCTCAGCATTATAATCTACACCTGGGAAATTCTAGATTAGGTCAGGTAACATTAGCCAGGAAACGGGACAGGTATTTCCTAACGCGGGTCTTAGAAGGCCTCCTGGCCCATAATAGGCAGGTCCTTCTCAAACCCAAACCCACTAAAAATATTTTCCTAACCCATTTTCATTGTTGCCTAAGGAATATGTCATATGATGACTCAGAGAATTGGTCCCAAATCTGCACACAGAAATTGTTCCCTAGGAAGATAAGAGGCTTGGCAGACAGTGTTTAATATGCCAGTGGACAGCAATCAGTAGTGTACTGTGCGGAAGCTCAGTAAGTGTAAGGGGACCAAGGCTTTTCAGTGGTGCTTACGTTATGTTACGTGGGGCTAGCAACAACAGCATGGTTGATGCAGGGCTTGGTCTGGGACCAGGACGCGAGGGTGTTGACCCTGGGGACACACTCCATGTAGCTAATACGACCAAGGGTGAACACGACCCACGGCGAACACGACCCTGGGTGAAGACCCACGGCGAACACGACCCAGGGTGAACACGACCCCAGTGTGAACACGACCCCAGGGTAAACACGACCCCAGGGTGAACACGACCCCAGTGTGAACACGACCCCAGGGTAAACACGACCCCAGTGTGAACACGACCCCAGGGTAAACACGACCCCAGTGTGAACACGACCCCAGGGTAAACACGAGTCATCGTGTACTACACCTCGTAACGTCCCAGAGATTAACATACAAATTGACTCGGCTTATCCCATCTAGTGCGGACCCCGCGTAAATAAACCCATTACAAGACATATGTGTGTACGACATGTATGTATATTATATATATATATATATATATATATATATATATATATATATGTATATATATATATGTATATATATATATATATCAACAAATTTTGTTGAAAATAAGAAAAAGTTTTGGAGTGAGATTAACAAGTTAAGAAAGCCTAGAGAACAAATGGATTTGTCAGTTAAAAATAGGAGAGGAGAGTTATTAAATGGAGAGTTAGAGGTATTGGGAAGATGGAAGGAATATTTTGAGGAATTGTTAAATGTTGATGAAGATAGGGAAGCTGTGATTTCGTGTATAGGGCAAGGAGGAATAACATCTTGTAGGAGTGAGGAAGAGCCAGTTGTGAGTGTGGGGGAAGTTCGTGAGGCAGTAGGTAAAATGAAAGGGGGTAAGGCAGCCGGGATTGATGGGATAAAGATAGAAATGTTAAAAGCAGGTGGGGATATAGTTTTGGAGTGGTTGGTGCAATTATTTAATAAATGTATGGAAGAGGGTAAGGTACCTAGGGATTGGCAGAGAGCATGCATAGTTCCTTTGTATAAAGGCAAAGGGGATAAAAGAGAGTGCAAAAATTATAGGGGGATAAGTCTGTTGAGTGTACCTGGTAAAGTGTATGGTAGAGTTATAATTGAAAGAATTAAGAGTAAGACGGAGAATAGGATAGCAGATGAACAAGGAGGCTTTAGGAAAGGTAGGGGGTGTGTGGACCAGGTGTTTACAGTGAAACATATAAGTGAACAGTATTTAGATAAGGCTAAAGAGGTCTTTGTGGCATTTATGGATTTGGAAAAGGCGTATGACAGGGTGGATAGGGGGGCAATGTGGCAGATGTTGCAAGTGTATGGTGTAGGAGGTAGGTTACTGAAAGCAGTGAAGAGTTTTTACGAGGATAGTGAGGCTCAAGTTAGAGTATGTAGGAAAGAGGGAAATTTTTTCCCAGTAAAAGTAGGCCTTAGACAAGGATGTGTGATGTCACCGTGGTTGTTTAATATATTTATAGATGGGGTTGTAAGAGAAGTAAATGCGAGGGTCTTGGCAAGAGGCGTGGAGTTAAAAGATAAAGAATCACACACAAAGTGGGAGTTGTCACAGCTGCTCTTTGCTGATGACACTGTGCTCTTGGGAGATTCTGAAGAGAAGTTGCAGAGATTGGTGGATGAATTTGGTAGGGTGTGCAAAAGAAGAAAATTAAAGGTGAATACAGGAAAGAGTAAGGTTATGAGGATAACAAAAAGATTAGGTGATGAAAGATTGAATATCAGATTGGAGGGAGAGAGTATGGAGGAGGTGAACGTATTCAGATATTTGGGAGTGGACGTGTCAGCGGATGGGTCTATGAAAGATGAGGTGAATCATAGAATTGATGAGGGAAAAAGAGTGAGTGGTGCACTTAGGAGTCTGTGGAGACAAAGAACTTTGTCCTTGGAGGCAAAGAGGGGAATGTATGAGAGTATAGTTTTACCAACGCTCTTATATGGGTGTGAAGCGTGGGTGATGAATGTTGCAGCGAGGAGAAGGCTGGAGGCAGTGGAGATGTCATGTCTGAGGGCAATGTGTGGTGTGAATATAATGCAGAGAATTCGTAGTTTGGAAGTTAGGAGGAGGTGCGGGATTACCAAAACTGTTGTCCAGAGGGCTGAGGAAGGGTTGTTGAGGTGGTTCGGACATGTAGAGAGAATGGAGCGAAACAGAATGACTTCAAGAGTGTATCAGTCTGTAGTGGAAGGAAGGCGGGGTAGGGGTCGGCCTAGGAAGGGTTGGAGGGAGGGGGTAAAGGAGGTTTTGTGTGCGAGGGGCTTGGACTTCCAGCAGGCATGCGTGAGCGTGTTTGATAGGAGTGAATGGAGACAAATGGTTTTTAATACTTGACGTGCTGTTGGAGTGTGAGCAAAGTAACATTTATGAAGGGATTCAGGGAAACCGGCAGGCCGGACTTGAGTCCTGGAGATGGGAAGTACAGTGCCTGCACTCTGAAGGAGGGGTGTTAATGTTGCAGTTTAAAAACTGTAGTGTAAAGCACCCTTCTGGCAAGACAGTGATGGAGTGAATGATGGTGAAAGTTTTTCTTTTTCGGGCCACCCTGCCTTGGTGGGAATCGGCCGGTGTGATAATAATAATAAAAAAAAATATATATATATACCATGAACGAATCTAATTGGACTTTCTACTCATTTCTGGAACACTACAGTATCCTGATGTGTTGATTGCAACACAAAAGGCCTAGAGCTATCATTCAACTGTCACAGTGGTTGTTTTTGCATCTTGTATTGCTTGAGATTTTTGCGCATACATAAAATAATATTATTATTATTATGAGGTAGGTGAAGAGGTCGGGAGGTTTGCAACATGTTATAAGTGAGGTTTGAGAGGTTGTAAACATGTGGTATTGATGTCATGTGAGGTAATATTATGTGAATGATAATTATGTTTGTGTTTGGATGGTCACCAGAGACGCTGAGGGTATTACAATATTAAATTTTCCTGGCAGGGAGATGCGCACACCAGGGAGGGGAAAGAAAGAGGAGTAAGGGAGAGAGAGAGAGAGAGAGAGAGAGGAGCAGGAGTAAGAGAGTGAGCGAGGGATCGGAGAAGCAAGAGAGCTTAACGAGGTGGGAGAGGGAGACAGGAAGGAAGGTAAAGAAAGAGCAGGAGGAGGAGGAGGTAGGGAATTAGAGAAGGTGGGTTGCTTGATGGGAGGGTTGTAGGAGAGGTGGGAGGGAAGGATGGAAGGAGGCAGGGATGGAGGGAGGCAGGGATGGAGGGAGGCAGGGATGGAGGGAGGCAGGGATGGAGGGAGGCAGGGATGAAGGAAGGGATGTGTTTTGACTCCAGTTTTCCTTATTGATTTTGAAGATAACTAAGTTGAGTTGTGTGGAGTTTAGCTCATGTTTACAGTGAGTTTACCCGTTGCTGCTGCTACTGCTGCTGCTGTTGCTGCTGCTGCTGCTGCTGCTGCTGGTGGTGGTGGTGGTGGTGGTGGTGGTGCTGCTGCTGCTGCTGCTCCTGCTCCTGCTCCTGCTCCTGCTCCTGCTGCTGGTGCTGCTGCTGGTGCTGGTGCTGCTGCTGGTGCTGCTGCTGCTGCTGCTGCTGGTGCTGCTGCTGCTGCTGCTGCTGCTGACCTCCACCCCAGCCACCTCTCGTCTTACCTTCACTAGTCTCCGGTCGACCCTTATTACCCTGCCCCGTGGCTCGGTTGGTAGCGCACTTACCTCACATAATGAGTGTCCGTGGTTCAATCCCTGGCATGGGTGGAAACGTTGGGTATATCACCTTATACCTACTGTCCCTGTTCACCTAGCAGTAAGTAGGTACCGGATGTCAGTCGACTGGTGTGGGTGGCATCCTGGGGGACAAGATTAAAAGGACCCTAATGGAAATAAGACACAGTTCTCAGTGGCGCACTGACTTTATTGGGTTATCCTGAGTGGTTAACCCTCCGAGGTTAAAAACCCCAGCAAATCTTATCTTGCTGATTCCTGCGAGTCACCGCCCTGACGAACAGCTCCCATAGCCTCCTGGTTGATGCCTAATCAGTCAGGCTGTTAGTGCTCGCTTCACGTACATCCATGTAGATTTCACAGTCTGACTGATTACATTTTAATTCTCTTTCTTTCTGAAGATGGTTCTATCAGTGATTCCCACTGTGTATGAAGGGGAGATTGTTGAAAAGTCTTGGTCCCTTTACACTTATAGAGTTTCATCTAAGTGTGTCAGGTTCATATAGGATGTAGTTATACAGGGCGCTAAATGAATTCCAAAGCTTAAGGAACAGAGTGCAGAGGCTTATGAAAGGCGCAAACACAAGGCATTATTGCTCAAAAATCGAAGAGTACAAGAATTACCCCAAGAAGCTCTGGTAACAACTAGAACAGTTGGGATATAGCTATAAACCCGTAGATAGATCTAACATAATACTAAATATCTATAACGAGGTATGCCATTAAACAACTAAAGTGGCAAATTGTTTTAATTCATACTACACATCTGTTGCATCAACACTAGTAAGTAAACTACCAGCTGCATCAAATACCTTTAACACAGACTCTGATAAGTTTCAAACATACTATACCAATAAAGGGGTAACCCCAAACAGTTGTCAACTAGTAAGTGTATCTCATGACTTTATTCAAAAAGAACTAAGCAGGTTAAACCCAACTAAGATCACAGGCCCTGATAACATCCCGTCTAAGTTCCTAAAAGATGGTGCTTCTGAACTGTCAATCACTATTACTTACATAATAAATTTGCCCATCACCACTAATACCGTACCGGAGGGGTTCAAGGAGGCCAGAGTTACCCCTAGCTTCAAGAAAAATAGTAGGTCTGATGTAAGCAACTATAGGCCTGTTAGTATACTCAGTATAATATCCAAAATTCCAGAGAGGGCGGTGTATTCTCAAGTAGTTAAGTATGTTAATGACAACAACATTCTCCATAGTTACCAATCAGGCTTTAGAAGATCTTACTCAACCGACACCTCCCTAATTAATCTGATGGATTACATGAACACTAAAATGTCGATAGAGAACCTCATAGGAATGGTAACCTTAGACTTGCAAAAGGCCTTCGATACTGTCAACCACAATATATTATGTAAGAAACTTCAAGCTGTCAACGTAAGTTCCGTAGACTGGTTTAAGTCGTATCTAGCAACAGGAAATAAATTGTCAAAATTAACAAAACAGAATCAGAACCCCTGCCGATAGCATGTGGAGTTCCCCAAGGTAGTATTCTGGGTCCCTTATTATTCCTGTGTTATGTAAACGACATGCCCATCAGTGTCAAGTGTAAACTCCTACTGTATGTGGATGACAGTGCTCTGTTAGTGTCAGGTAAAGACCCACAAGATACAGCTAATGTAGTAATACTGAAACTGGAGTCCTGCAGAAAATTATTAATAGACAAACTATCGTTACTCCTCGGGAAAACATAAACTGAGAAAGGGAACCCATCACTTCAGTTTCCTCAGTAAAATATATTCCCAATACCCTTTGACCCAAGCATGTCAGGAAAATTGATAGGGAACAGCGTAGTAAAGAAAGCGAATGTTAGACTGAAGTTCCTTTACAGACAAGCACAGTGTCGCAGGTCCCTATGTCTACCCCTTATGCAATGTCATTTGGACCACGCTTGCTCTTCATGGTACTCTGACTTGATAAAAAAAAACTGAAAGACTACAAATTACCCAGAACAAAATGGTAAGATTCATCCTGGGGCTGGGACCAAGAGAACATGTAGGCCAGGATGAATTACAACAGTAGGATATGCTGAATGTTGAAGACAGAGTAAAACAACTGAAGTTAAATCATGTTTATAAAATTGCTCGCAAATAGTGTCTAGAATATCTTGCTGTCAATTTTTGTCAAGGTTGGGAACCAAAGCAATCATAGTACTAGGGGGAGAGAGCACAACTTTGTAGTACCCACAGTCAGTGGCCAGGCTTCAAACACCTTGTATTGTACAGGAATAAAGAAATGGAACAGACTTCCTGCACATGTCAAAGCCAGTCATAGCATGAACCAGTTCAAGAAAAGTCAAAAGATGCCTGATGAATTTAGCTGCAGCAAGGGAGGAGAATGTTTTTTTTATTTTTTTAGCTAACACAAGTAATTATAAATAACTCATTTTACCTTATTCCTAGTATATCTCCTTTGTAGTATAATAAGATATTATATCCTTTATAGTATAATAATAAGGTATTAAGAAGACCCCGGTGGAAATAAGTCACTTTGACTTTTTTGAGTTATCCCAGGTTCTTTACACATATGCTGCTGTGTTTGATAATCTATGTATGTAATTGTATTTGTTTATACCTGAATAAACTTACGGAGCCCAGCCTGTCCTCGTCTCTAGCCTTAGGGTAACCGACTCTTGTCTGTTGACTCACGACACATGCGCAGGGTGCACGGGAGTCCGTGTCGTCTTAGCAAGCCAGGATGAATATAAGTGTTATTTGAATTACTACTGCACATGCATCACTGTTGAGAGGTGTACTTGTGCACCTCTCCTTTATATAAGAACAATTACTAAGAGATCCCTAGTTGGCTTCGAGAGGGATGTGAAGATCCTCTGTACATTACCCACACCGGCAGTTTCGCCTACCTTAAAAGGTGCCGTAATTGTACAGCAGTATTTCAGTCTAGAGACAATTAGAGATTGCAATCACTGGCTTTGTATCTCGAGGTATGAAGCTTCCAAGTATCCAGCCTATCATTTTTCATGTAGTTGTGACGTAATAATGTTGTTTTGAAGGTTCCAGCTTATTTTCCATGTAGTTGTGACAGTAATACTGTTGTTTTGAAGGTTCCAGCTTATTTTCCATGCAGTTGTGACAGTAATACTGTTGTTTTGAAGGTTCCAGCTTATTTTCCATGCAGTTGTGATAGTAATACTGTTGTTTTGAAGGTTCCAGCTTATTTTCCATGCAGTTGTGATAGTAATACTGTTGTTTTGAAGGTTCCAGCTTATTTTCCATGTAGTTGTGACAGTAATACTGTTGTTTTGAAGGTTCCAGCTTATTTTCCATGTAGTTATGATAGTAATACTGTTGTTTTGAAGGTTCCAGCTTATTTTCCATGTAGTTATGATAGTAATACTGTTGTTTTGAAGGTTCCAGCTTATTTTCCATGTAGTTATGATAGTAATACTGTTGTTTTGAAGGTTCCAGCTTATTTTCCATGCAGTTTTGACAGTAATACTGTTGTTTTGAAGGTTCCAGCTTATTTTCCGTGTAGTTATGATAGTAATACTGTTGTTTTGAAGGTTCCAGCTTATTTTCCATGTAGTTGTGATAGTAATACTGTTGTTTTGAAGGTTCCAGCTTATTTTCCATGTAGTTATGATAGTAATACTGTTGTTTTGAAGGTTCCAGCTTATTTTCCATGTAGTTGTGACAGTAATACTGTTGTTTTGAAGGTTCCAGCTTATTTTCCATGTAGTTATGATAGTAATACTGTTGTTTTGAAGGTTCCAGCTTATTTTCCATGTAGTTATGATAGTAATACTGTTGTTTTGAAGGTTCCAGCTTATTTTCCATGTAGTTATGATAGTAATACTGTTGTTTTGAAGGTTCCAGCTTATTTTCCATGTAGTTGTGATAGTAATACTGTTGTTTTGAAGGTTCCAGCTTATTTTCCATGTAGTTGTGATAGTAATACTGTTGTTTTGAAGGTTCCAGCTTATTTTCCATGTAGTTGTGATAGTAATACTGTTGTTTTGAAGGTTCCAGCTTATTTTCCATGTAGTTGTGATAGTAATACTGTTGTTTTGAAGGTTCCAGCTTATTTTCCATGTAGTTGTGATAGTAATACTGTTGTTTTGAAGGTTCTAACTATGCACGCTATCATTTTCCACTGTTGTTTTATACTTCCATTTCTTGTTTTTTCATTTTTTCAAAGCGCAGTTAAAATTTGTCTTTGTTGAACATATTTTGCTTTTGTGGCCCCACCGGAAGCCCTGGTTTACTTCAGCCGGAGGCCCTGGTTTACTTCTGCCGGAGGCCCTGGTTTACTTCAGCCGGAGGCCCTGGTTTACTTCTGCCGGAGGCCCTGGTTTACTTCAGCCGGAGGCCCTGGTTTACTTCTGCCGGAGGCCCTGGTTTACTTCAGCCGGAGGCCCTGGTTTACTTCTGCCGGAGGTCCTGGTTTACTTCAGCCGGAGGCCCTGGTTTACTTCTGCCGGAGGCCCTGGTTTACTTCAGCCGGAGGCCCTGGTTTACTTCAGCCGGAGGCCCTGGTTTACTTCTGCCGGAGGCCCTGGTTTACTTCAGCCGGAGGCCCTGGTTTACTTCTGCCGGAGGCCCTGGTTTACTTCAGCCGGAGGCCCTGGTTTACTTCAGCCGGAGGCCCTGGTTTACTTCTGCCGGAGGCCCTGGTTTACTTCAGCCGGAGGCCCTGGTTTACTTCAGCCGGAGGCCCTGGTTTACTTCTGCCGGAGGCCCTGGTTTACTTCAGCCGGAGGCCCTGGTTTACTTCAGCCGGAAGCCCTGGTTTACTTCAGCCGGAGGCCCTGGTTTACTTCAGCCGGAGGCCCTGGTTTACTTCTGCCGGAGGCCCTGGTTTACTTCAGCCGGAGGCCCTGGTTTACTTCAGCCGGAGGCCCTGGTTTACATCAGCTTGAAGGTTTACTCTCTCCTCATTGGCTGCCACTCACGTGTGATTTACACAGAGTTTACAGAGGCACTTGACACACGTGATCATGGCGTAATACCTCATAACATGAGGTCAAGAGGTATAACGGGGAAACATGTTGAAGTAGCCTGCTTGATGAGGCCATCCACTGAGAGGCCTGGTCTGAGACCTGGGAGGCCTGGTTTGAGACCTGGGAAGCCTGGTTTGAGACCTGGGAGGCCTGGTTTGAGACCTGGGAGGCCTGGTTTGAGACCTGGGAGGCCTGGTCTTGGGACCTGGAATGCCTGGTCTTAGGACCTGGAAGGCCTGATCTTGGACAGGGTGGTCTGGTCTTGGGACCTGGGAGGCCTGGTCTTGAGACCTGGAAGGCCTGATCTTGGACAGGGTGGTCTGGTCTTGGGACCTGGGAGGCCTGGTCTTGGAACCTGGAAGGCCTGGTCTTGAGACCTGGAAGGCCTGATCTTGGACACGGTGGTCTGGTCTTGGAACCTGGAAGGCCTGGTCTTGAGACCTGGAAGGCCTGATCTTGGACAGGGTGGCCTGGTCTTGAGACCTGATAGGCCTGATCTTGGACAGGGTGGCCTGGTCTTGGGACCTGGGAAGCCTGGTCTGGGACCGGGCCACGGGATCCTTGACTCTCGAAATCGTTTCCAGGTAAACAAAAGAAAGTAAATAATCGTAGCAGAGTAAAAAATTAGTACAGTTGTTACTGTTATGGTCTCAACTGTACACCAACAGCACCTTGTAAGACAGGCATAATGTTCAGAGAACCTTCATATTACCTCTTGAAGACTGTAGAAGTCTGTTGATATAAAAGTTGTTTCATCAGCGCTGGATACGTTTATGCAGGTTCGAATCCTGCTGTGGAGTGAGAAGTAATGTTTGTAAATGCATGGGCCAGTAGGCCTGCTGCAGTGTTCCTTCTTTCTAAAATAATTCCGCCCGTTTGCAAAATCTCTCTCGAGGTTCATTGTATATGGCAGGACTTGATGAAGTAACTTATCACAAGTCTGGTGATCACCGCATAATAATTTCGTTGTGTACATCCCATGACCAGGTGATGACGCAGTAGTGAGTCGGGAGCGACTTGGTCTCAACCCGTGTTGTCCCGGGTTCTCTCTCTCTCTCTTGAGATTCCATGTGGTTAATGATTAAGTAAGTAAGTTTATTCAGGTATACACAGATACAGTTACATATTATTATTAAACATAGTAGCATCTGTGTAGAGAATCTAGGATAACCCAATAACGATCTTGCTGCTGGACACGTCGTCAGAGTTGTATAAAGTGTGACGTCAGTGCTAATCGGTCGATGTTGATATTAGTGATTGCTTCACTGTCACTTTTGTGGAGCGGGGATGTATTAGTAAGTGTGAGTGTTTGTAGTTTATCTACGAGGTGTGGGAGGGAGGGAGTGTGAGTGTAGTATGAGCCTTTCCTCCCTCTGATGTCACTCGCATTCCCTACACCTTACACCTTCCTTCCCCCGACCCCCCCCCCTACCAACTGACGTCACTCTCCACTACAGGACCGCAGATTAAGCCACAGCTGAGACTTAAACCTTATGTCGAGTGTGGAGTTACTCTCCACCACCACCACACCTGTCTTCCCTACTCCCACACCTGTTACCCCCTCTCCATACCTATATACCCTAGCCTGTAAAACACTATTTACTGGTTATGTGATTAATGACTAAGTTTGAAAGAGTGCATGAGTACCGTGACACGGAAATCACTGATACGGACAAGTGTGTGAATGTACTCAAGTGTTACAGTACTACTCAAAAATTCATCAGGAAATTGATATGAGTGCTGAAACACTGGAAGAATTGTATTATGTAAAGAAGTACACGAGGATAACACTCCAGTCATCAGTCTCCAGTTCTAGTACAGCTTGGTGGATATCCATCCTTCTTAAGTGGATGCTAGTAGGTGACTTGGTCCTGTCTAGCATGGGCCAGTAGGCCTGCTGCAGTGCTCCTTTATGTTCATTAGTCCAGAACCAATTGAATCATTTGGCAATACAAGACCCATCAATCATAGCCACGTGAAAATTGAAATGTGTGAAGTCTGTGTTTTTATATGTTTGCAAAGGTAGAATGTCTGAACGAGCAAATGAGACCTACAGAGTCAACCAACAAATTATTTGTGATGAATGGTTTTGAAAACCGACAAGTTGAAGAATTGAGACACTTATGCAACACATGGGATCTTGGGATCATGGGGTCTTGGAACAAAGACTTCAACGCTGCCCAACCTTTGGACGACGACCTACTTACACTAGTGGCAGGTGCCACTGTGATCCCGCCTCCTCCTGCTTCAACTCATCTCACCGCAGTATATAAGCCACCTCTCTGGCCCTGTGTTGCACTTCCTACAAGAGTGATGGACTGAACACATCGATTCCAGGTTGAGGGACTGATTATCTCAAACTTCTGCTCTCCTTACACATCTCTACTTTGTATTGGACTGATGAAGCCACTGTGTGGCGAAACGTTTCTTCAATAAAGATTCCCATATGTTGCATAAGTGTCTCAATTCTTCAACAAATTATTGTCAGGACCTCTGAACTAATCTCGCTTCGTTCTACCTCCTGTAAACCCTTTTGTCCTAAAATGTGTTATATATATATCTGGAGGGTGTTTCAGGGGCCGACGCCCCCGCGGTCCGGTCCATGGCCAGGCCTCGCATGAAGACATGCTACGGGAAAGGACAACAGGTGTAGTAGCTGGACCGTGCGGCGAGGCTGCGGGAGCCGGTATACAGAAGTCAACGTGACACTAGCGAGGAGATGAAAGCAAAGTTGACCGATCAATGTTTGTGTCTACCAGACACCGCTTCAGCTTCAAGACAAAAAACATTGTTATAATACAAGTGATCCACTTACCACTTGAAATAAACCAGGGGGTTCAGTTAAACCTCTCGTGGAGACATGTTTTCTCCGGAAATAGATCAGTCGATATTTTTGTTAGTGGGTTTGGGTTTGAGAAGGACCTGCCTAGTATGGGCCAGTAGGTCTGTTGCAGTGTTCCTCCTTATGTTCACCACCATTCACACCTCACGAAAAGGAATGGCAAAAAATTGCAAGAATGTTCTATCATTCGGGTGCCATTTTGCACTGGACACAATACCAGTGGCTGCCTCGTTGGAGCCACAGATATTGATATTAAAAAATACTCCCACAAAAATAAGTTACACAACTGTGTTTGCATACAAGATCTTGATCCCAACAACAAAATATGTGAATAAATGGTTTAATTGATAAGTGAGAGACTTGTGAAACATTTGATAATCTTTATTCTGGAAACATTTCGCCACGCAGTAGGTTCTTCAGTCCAGTGCATTGACAAAACTCTCGGTGAGCGAAATGTTGCCACAGTAAAATGTTACATTAGTTGCATCTTGCTAGCAGTTTGAAGACTAGCTGTTGAAACTCAAATACTGTCTTAAATATTTTCAAACCAGTCCCCAAATATCCTCTTGGAAGAATGTGGCGGATTCTGTAATAACAGAGAAAATCCCAGGAGGCAGTTTAGTCTTACACAAACTTACTACTGTGATAAATTTGCCTTAAGTAAACAGCTGGTGAACCCAACCAGACTAGACAATATACTTGACCTTATATTCACAAATAATGAGAGTCTGGTACCGAACATAATGATATTGAAGACAGTAAACTCTGATCACAACGTAATTGAAGTTCAGATCGCCATGCACACTAGTCTTCAACACTAATCTTCAACACTAGTCTTCAATTTGATAAATATAATCACCCATGTGATTATATTGATCAAATTCAACTTCATCAATAAATGGTTTGGAAAACCGACAAGTTGAAGATTGAGACGCTTATGTAACATATGGGAATTTTTATTCAGGAAGCGTTTCGCCACACAGTGGCTTCATCAGTACAATACAAAGCAGAAATTGTAAGGAGAGGAGTTTGAGGTAATCAGTCCCTCAGCCTGGAGTCGATGTGTTCAGTCCATCAGTCTTGTAGAATATACAGCACAGGACCGTAGACGTGGCTTATATACTGTAGTCAGGTGACGCGAAGCAGGAGGAGGCGGGGTCATAGTGGTACCATCCACTAGTCGAAGTAGGTCTTCGTCCAAAGGTTGGACAAGTGTTGAAGAATACTCCTCCTCTCCTTACAACTTCTGCTTTGTATTGGACTGATGAAGCCACTGTGTGGCGAAACGTTTCCTGAATAAAGATTCCCATATGCTGCATAAGTGTCTCAATCTTCATTTCATCAATAAAAAAACAGCATTAACTGAGATTATATAAACCATGACCTTACTGAAATAATCTAAGATAGGGAGAATGAGCTCAGTAACACTAGAAGTATAGATTAAGTCGCATGTACAACAGTTGATGATACACCAACTGTTGTATATATGCCTTTAATCTTTAACTTGTCTTATTTTGTACCATTTGCAACAACACTTAGAAGTATACTCTAGAATTGTACCATTAATTAAAATAGATAAGATACATGTTAGAAAGGGAGAGATGCTCCCTCTACATTCGAAGACGAAGAATAACTGAACCTCTGAAAGTTCATACAATTATCCTCGGGTAAGTTTAACACTTCCTTTTGATAATAATAATAATTATCATACCATTATGAAGTGAGAACTGTCTTGACAATGGTTCAGGAGTGCTTGAAACGTCGTTTAAAGCTTCCTATCCAGAGTGTGGGTTTGTTGTGAACGATTATGGAATTGTGACTCTCATCGCAGCTGACTGAATTCCTGTATTTGTTATATTCACATAAATTTTTTCTCCTTTGTCAGGTATGTTGACATGATAGTGAAATGGCTGGCGTTGTGGGTGGCGGCGGTGCAGCTACACAGGTATGATGGTGAAATATTTTGGGTCTACTTGTGCAATATATCCTTATAATCTGGATATCTTTCTTCTGGAAACGTTTCGCCAGCCAGTGGCTTCTTCAGTCCATGCAGAGAAAGGTGGGATTTGAGGAGTTTGAGGTAATCAGTCCCTCATCCTGGAGTCGATGTGTTCGATGGACTCAACACATCGCCTCCAGGGCGAGAGACGGACTACCTCGATCCTCCTCATCTTCCACTTTTCTCAGCACTGGACTGAAGAAGCCACTGGCTGGCGAAACATTTCCAGGATAAAGGTACCAAAATGTTGCAAAAGTGTCTCATTTATCAACCTGTCTGTTTTATGAACCATTTATTCACTCCTTGTAGTCTACCTGTACGTTGTAGTCTACCTGTACGTTGTAGTCTACCTTCACCTTGTAGCCTACTGTGGTGGTGGGGGGGGGGTCATAGCCCCTGCAGCAAACACTCTTAAAAACAGTAAATGACAATGGCTCTAAAGCCTTTAATAATTTGATATATTTATAAAGGCAGTTACAAGTGTGAACATTAAAATGGTATAAAATACCGACAGATTGTTAGGTAAGACACATATGCAACAGTTAGGTATCTTTATTTCGAAACGTTTCGCCTACACAGTAGGCTTCTTCAGTCGAGTACAGACAAGTTGATAGAAGCAGAAGATACTTGAAGACGATGTAATCAGTCCATCACCCTTAAAGTTTTGAGGTGGTCAGTCCCTCAGTCTGGAGAAGAGCATTGTTCCGTTGTCTGAAACAATATGAAGTTGAAGTGACAGGATGGAGCCTTTATATAGTGCCAGGAGGTGAGACGTAGGTTGGTTTGGGAGGGCAGGTCCCTCTCAAACCCAGCCGTTCTCACTAGTAGAGGTCGAAGTTGATGGTCTGTACCAAGATACCCTTGTGTTGCAGTGTCTGACAGAATGAACATTAAAATGGTATAAAATACCGACAGATTGTTAGGTAAGACACATATGCAACAGTTAACTGTTGCATATGTGTCTTACCTAACAGTTACAAGTGTGCTAGTTGAGTGAGTGGCAATAAATTAAAGTGGCAGGTAGTGTAAGTGGTTTGGTTTAAGCGAGCGTGGGTTGTGAGAGCGCAACCCACGTTATCCTAATACTTGCAGTCTGGCTTGGTTAATATTAATATGTCAGCGGTAATTACCCAGACTCTGTAAAGAGGTTCATCTCGACATGACGTAATTCTGTCCTGGTTATGACTTTTTGTCTCATCCACTCTTCCCAGACGGTCTTATCTGGCAGACAACGAACGATGTGAATGTGGTGTGATAAAAGCGTATATAGAAGTCTGTGAACCAGTTCAAGAGAGAGTAACGGCTTATTATCGAAGTGATCCTGTTTATTTAACCAATCCTATTTATTGAGCCTTGCTGGGGCTACACTGAGGTCTGTGATTACATTGTAATGAGCACGTATTAGTGTTCACTAATAACCCACATGGAGACAGAAGTTCGGAAGATTGATCGGTATATTTCGACCCCCTTCTGGGATCCTCTTCAGCAGATCTGCTGAAGAGCTCGAAATATACAGGTCGTCTGAATTTGCCTCCATGTGGGTTACTATTGAACACTGAGGTGAATGTTGAACCTTGCTGAGGCTAGAGTGACGAGCTGCCTGAGACAGTCGTGTTGAACCTTGCCGAGGCTAGAGTGAGGCGCTGCCTGAGACAGTCGTGTTGAACCTTGCTGAGGCTAGAGTGACGAGCTGCCTGAGACAGTCGTGTTGAACCTTGCCGAGGCTAGAGTGAGGCGCTGCCTGAGACAGTCGTGTTGAACCTTGCTGAGGCTAGAGTGACGAGCTGCCTGAGACAGTCGTGTTGAACCTTGCCGAGGCTAGAGTGAGGCGCTGCCTGAGACAGTCGTGTTGAACCTTGCTGAGGCTAGAGTGACGAGCTGCCTGAGACAGTCGTGTTGAACCTTGCCGAGGCTAGAGTGAGGCGCTGCCTGAGACAGTCGTGTTGAACCTTGCTGAGGCTAGAGTGAGGCGCTGCCTGAGACAGTCGTGTTGAACCTTGCTGAGGCTAGAGTGAGGCGCTGCCTGAGACAGTCGTGTTGAACCTTGCTGAGGCTAGAGTGAGGCGCTGCCTGAGACAGTCGTGTTGAACCTTGCTGAGGCTAGAGTGAGGCGCTGCCTGAGACAGTCGTGTCGAACCTTGCTGAGGCTAGAGTGAGGAGCTGCCTGAGACAGTCGTGTTGAACCTTGCCGAGGCTAGAGTGAGGAGCTGCCTGAGACAGTCGTGTTGAACCTTGCTGAGGCTAGAGTGAGGAGCTGCCTGAGACAGTCGTGTTGAACCTTGCCGAGGCTAGAGTGAGGAGATGCCTGAGACAGTCGTGTTGAACCTTGCCGAGGCTAGAGTGAGGAGCTGCCTGAGACAGTCGTGTTGAACCTTGCTGAGGCTAGAGTGAGGAGCTGCCTGAGACAGTCGTGTTGAACCTTGCTGAGGCTAGAGTGAGGCGCTGCCTGAGACAGTCGTGTTGAACCTTGCTGAGGCTAGAGTGAGGTGCTGCCTGAGACAGTCGTGTTGAACCTTGCTGAGGCTAGAGTGAGGAGCTGCCTGAGACAGTCGTGTTGAACCTTGCTGAGGCTAGAGTGAGGAGCTGCCTGAGACAGTCGTGTTGAACCTTGCCGAGGCTAGAGTGAGGCGCTGCCTGAGGCAGTCGTGTTGAACCTTGCTGAGGCTAGAGTGAGGAGCTGCCTGAGACAGTCGTGTTGAACCTTGCTGAGGCTAGAGTGAGGAGCTGCCTGAGACAGTCGTGTTGAACCTTGCTGAGGCTAGAGTGAGGAGCTGCCTGAGACAGTCGTGTTGAACCTTGCCGAGGCTAGAGTGAGGCGCTGCCTGAGACAGTCGTGTTGAACCTTGCCGAGGCTAGAGTGAGGCGCTGCCTGAGACAGTCGTGTTGAACCTTGCTGAGGCTAGAGTGAGGTGCTGCCTGAGACAGTCGTGTTGAACCTTGCTGAGGCTAGAGTGAGGAGCTGCCTGAGACAGTCGTGTTGAACCTTGCTGAGGCTAGAGTGAGGAGCTGCCTGAGACAGTCGTGTTGAACCTTGTTGAGGCTAGAGTGAGGCGCTGCCTGAGACAGTTGTGTTGAACCTTGCTGAGGCTAGAGTGAGGAGCTGCCTGAGACAGTCGTGTTGAACCTTGCTGAGGCTAGAGTGAATAGCTGCCTGAGACAGTCGTGTTGAACCTTGCTGAGGCTAGAGTGAGGAGCTGCCTGAGACAGTCATGTTGAACCTTGCCGAGGCTAGAGTGAGGCGCTGCCTGAGACAGTCGTGTTGAACCTTGCTGAGGCTAGAGTGAGGCGCTGCCTGATACAGTCGTGTGAGTATAGGTTGAGGTGAAGACAGGTTGGTAGTTACATCATGCTTGAGAGAGTGTGAGGTAGCTGATAGAGTGACCTTGTGGTGAGATGTTGTACATGACAGAGGCGATATTGCTCATCTGGTGAATGTGCAGATCAACCTTCGCTGCTCATTATTATCTAAGCCCAGCACAAAATTATCAAGAACCCTCTTAGTCACTTAAACTGTACTTCTTGTAACGTAGGTGACAACGATACATAATAATTTACACCTGAAATGTTGTAGTGGGATCGGTCTCAAACCTGCACACCGAAGTTACTTCTACGAGAGGAAGAGGCTTGACAGGAGGTGCAAAATACCCCTAATGATAAAACAGGTCTGTAGTGAGTCCACTAAACTCAAAAGTGTCAAGGGACCAAGACTGTTAAACACCTTCCCTTCATATACAATGAGAATTACCCCTGGCTGTCTTCGACAGGGAACTGCGTAAGTTCCTTAATTTAGTTGCTGATCAGCCGGACTGTGATGCATACGTCAGACTGACTAGCATCAGCAGTCTGGTTGATCAGGCTATCCACCAGGAGAACCGGTCTGGGACCGAGCCGCGGGGGCGGTGGCCCCCGAAATGGTCTTCAAGTCTTCAGCTAATGGCCATTTGAGAAAAATATTTCGAACCCTTTGTGTTTACCGAATAATTTCTTAGTGTACACTCCTTCAGAAAGGGATTCCTTGATGCTACGGAATGGCTTTTGATTCAAGGAACTGGAGCTGCTCTCCCCTTGTATCAAACCTGATTAAACTCTTGCCAGCACATCGCTGAGGACTCTTATGTTAAATATTGTTTGTCATGTAATGTGTCCCGTACCTCGGTTACTAGTGCACTCATCTCACACATTGAGGTCCGTGGTTCGATCCCCGGTACGGGTGGAAACACTAGGACGTGTTTTCTTTAGACACCTGCTGTCCCTATTCACCTAGCAGTAAGTAGGTACCTGGGTGTTAGTTGACTGGTGTGGGTCGCATCCTGGGACAAAATTAACCTAATTTGCCCGAAATGCTCTGCATAACAAGGGACTTTCTATATATAGAATGTCATTGATGTCAGCTATGGTATAAGTTGTACCTGTAGAAATATAATAATAATAATAATTATTATTATTATTATTATTATTGTGTGCCATCTGTTGTGCCATCATCAGTAGGTGCCGACACAAGTGTTAGGTTATTTATATGCCTTTTCAAACTCGTTGCCCCGACACTTGGTGTCATGTGGAGAGCCAGCTGTATCGTCTTCAAGTGGCACTCCACTCCTCGGCGTGTCTTGAGGCTGACACCCGCCCTAGATCGAGGGCCAGGGTGCCAGGGCCAGGGTGCCATACTCCAACACTGAGGAATTTGGAGGTGGTGGTGGTGGTTAAGATGACGGAGAATATAAAGGTGAATGGAATATGACAGTGCTTCACATGTGCCATGCAAACAATGAACGCATGACAGTGCTTCACATGTGCCATACAAACAATAATGAACGCATGACAGTGCTTCACATGTGCCATACAAACAATAATGAACGCATGACAGTGCTTCACATGTGCCATACAAACAATAATGAACGCATGACAGTGCTTCACATGTGCCATGCAAACAATGAACGCATGACAGTGCTTCACATGTGCCATACAAACAATAATGAACGCATGACAGTGCTTCACATGTGTCATACAAACAATAATGAACGCATGACAGTGCTTCACATGTGCCATACAAACAATAATGAACGCATGACAGTGCTTCACATGCGCCATGCAAACAATAATGAACGCATGACAGTGCTTCACATGTGCCATACAAACAATAATGAACGCATGACAATGCTTCACATGCGCCATACAAACAATAATGAACGCATGACAGTGCTTCACATGTGCCATACAAACAATAATGAACGCATGACAATGCTTCACATGCGCCATACAAACAATAATGAACGCATGACAATGCTTCACATGCGCCATACAAACAATAATGAACGCATGACAGTGCTTCACATGCCCCATACAAACAATAATGAACGCATGACAATGCTTCACATGCGCCATGCAAACAATAATAAACGCATGACAATGCTTCACATGCGCCATACAAACAATAATGAACGCATGACAGTGCTTCACATGCGCCATACAAACAATAATGAACGCATGACAGTGCTTCACATGCGCCATACAAACAATAATGAACGCATGACAATGCTTCACATGCGCCATACAAACAATAAT
>NC_091298.1:61723750-61788750 GCF_038502225.1 Cherax quadricarinatus
TCCTGTGGATCAGGCCTGGTCACAGACCGGGCCGCGGGGGCGTTGACCCCCGGAACTCTCTCCAGGTATAAGAACATAAGAACATAAGAACGAAGGAACACTGCAGAAGGCCTACTGGCCCATGCGAATCAGGTCCAAGTCTCCTACCGGCTTAAGCCAATGCACCCAACCTAGTCAGGTCAGGTCACATTGACTTAAGGGAGGAACACGGCAACCGACCTGGTAGCACAAGCTATCAGGTCTAACTCACACCCACCCACATCCACTCATGTATTTATCCAACCTATTTTTAAAGCTACACAACGTTCTGGCCTCTATAACGGTACTTGGGAGTTTGTTCCACTCATCCACAACTCTATTACCAAACCAGTACTTTCCTATATCCTTCCTGAATCTGAATTTTTCCAACTTAAAACCATTGCTGCGAGTCCTGTCTAGGCTAGATATTTTCAGCACACTATTTACATCCCCTTTATTTATTCCTGTCTTCCATTTATACACCTCAATCATATCCCCCCTAATTCTACGTCTTTCTAGAGAGTGCAGATTCAGGGCCCTTAGTCTATACTCCAGGTATCAACATCGTCCCTAATTACTCTGTCCCTAGGTAGGTCAAAGCTATATCTAACTATCCACTCTGATATTCTGAGTATTTTGTATGTCGTGATTATGTCCCTCCTGATAAAAGTGATTCAGTGGTTAATGGTAAATGAATTATCGTTTCTGGGTAACCCTGTCCAGGTGAGGGAGGGTCAGTGTTGTTGAAACTAGCGTAGTTTAATTTTGTGTATTTACTGTGACTAGTTGTTGAAGCAAGTTCCTGACGAGCTTCGCTGCACTGCTGCACACTGTGTGCTGCTGCTGGCACCAGCAGCCTCGCTGTGTGCTGCTGCTGGCACCAGTAGCCTCGCTGTGTGCTGCTGCTAGCACCAGTAGCCTCACTGTGTGCTGCTGCTAGCACCAGTAGCCTCGCTGTGTGCTGCTGCTAGCACCAGTAGCCTCGCTGTGTGCTGCTGCTGGCACCAGCAGCCTCGCTGTGTGCTGCTGCTGGCACCAGTAGCCTCGCTGTGTGCTGCTGCTAGCACCAGTAGCCTCACTGTGTGCTGCTGCTAGCACCAGTAGCCTCGCTGTGTGCTGCTGCTGGCACCAGCAGCCTCGCTGTGTGCTGCTGCTGGCACCAGCAGCCTCGTTGTGTGCTGCTGCTGGCACCAGCAGCCTCGCTGTGTGCTGCTGCTGGCACCAGCAGCCTCGCTGTGTGCTGCTGCTGGCACCAGCAGCCTCGCTGTGTGCTGCTGCTGGCACCAGCAACCTCGCTGTGTGCTGCTGCTAGCACCAGAAGCCTCGCTGTGTGCTGCTGCTGGCACCAGCAGCCTCGCTGTGTGCTGCTGCTGGCACCAGAAGCCTCGCTGTGTGCTGCTGCTGGCACCAGAAGCCTCGCTGTGTGCTGCTGCTGGCACCAGCAGCCTCGCTGTGTGCTGCTGCTGGCACCAGCAGCCTCGCTGTGTGCTGCTGCTGGCACCAGCAGCCTCGCTGTGTGCTGCTGCTGGCACCAGCAGCCTCGCTGTGTGCTGCTGCTGGCACCAGCAGCCTCGCTGTGTGCTGCTGCTGGCACCAGTAACCTCGCTGTGTGCTGCTGCTGGCACCAGTAGCCTCGCTGTGTGCTGCTGCTGGCACCAGTAGCCTCACTGTGTGCTGCTGCTGGCACCAGTAGCCTCGCTGTGTGCTGCTGCTGGCACCAGTAGCCTCGCTGTGTGCTGCTGCTGGCACCAGTAGTCTCGCTGTGTGCTGCTGCTGGCACCAGCAGCCTCGCTGTGTGCTGCTGCTGGCACCAGCAGCCTCGCTGTGTGCTGCTGCTGGCACCAGCAGCCTCGCTGTGTGCTGCTGCTGGCACCAGCAGCCTCGCTGTGTGCTGCTGCTGGCACCAGCAGCCTCGCTGTGTGCTGCTGCTGGCACCAGCAGCCTCGCTGATACAGGCTGTCAGCTGGTAAATCTGGTCTAGAACGCAGCTGGTGATAACCAAGTGGAAACGCGACAAAGCTCTCTCCTGGAAGTGTGTGATCAACTGGGTTGTGATGGCTGAGTGAGCCTGCCAGCCGCTAGTACTAACAGCCTGGTTGATCAGGTGGTCAGTAAGGGCGTGTACTTACGTCAAGAAACAGCGGCGGCAGCAACTGAAGAAACAACACCAGTAACAACAACTGCAAAAGCGGCAGCAACAAGAAGTAGCTAATAGCAACAACTGCAGCAGCAGCAGTAACATACAAAATCAGCAGCAGAACTAGCAGCAATAGCAGCAGTAGAAGCAACAGCACCAGAACTAGCAGTAGCAACAGAACTAGCCGCAGCAACAGAAGAACTAGTAGCGGCAACAGAAGAACTAGTAGCAACAACAGAACTAGCAGGAGCAACAGAACTAACAGTAACAGCAGAACTAGCAGCGACAACAGAAGAACTAGCAGCAGCAGCAACAGAAGCACTAGTAGCAACCACAGAACTAGCAGGAGCAACAGAAGAACTAACAGTAGCAGCAGAACTAGCAGGAGCAACAGAAGAACTAACAGTAGCAGCAGAACTAGCAGCAGCAACAGAAGAACTAACAGTAGCAGCAGAACTAGCAGCAGCAACAAAAGAACTAACAGTAGCAGCAGAACTAGCAGGAGCAACAGAAGAACTAACAGTAGCAGCAGAACTAGCAGCAGCAACAGAAGAACTAACAGTAGCAGCAGAACTAGCAGCAGCAACAGAAGAACTAACAGCAGCAGAACTAGCAGCAGCAACAGAAGAACTAACAGTAGCAGCAGAACTAGCAGCAGCAACAGAAGAACTAACAGTAGCAGCAGAACTAGCAGCAGCAACAGAAGAACTAACAGTAGCAGCAGAACTAGCAGCAGCAACAGAAGAACTAACAGTAGCAGCAGAACTAGCAGCAGCAACAGAAGAACTAACAGTAGCAGCAGAACTAGCAGCAGCAACAGAAGAACTAACAGTAGCAGCAGAACTAGCAGCAGCAACAGAAGAACTAACAGTAGCAGCAGAACTAGCAGCAGCAACAGAAGAACTAACAGTAGCAGCAGAACTAGCAGCAGCAACAGAAGAACTAACAGTAGCAGCAGAACTAGCAGCAGCAACAGAAGAACTAACAGTAGCAGCAGAACTAGCAGCAGCAACAGAAGAACTAACAGTAGCAGCAGAACTAGCAGCAGCAACAGAAGAACTAACAGCAGCAGAACTAGCAGCAGCAACAGAGGAACTAACAGTAGCAGCAGAACTAGCAGCAGCAACAGAAGAACTAACAGTAGCAGCAGAACTAGCAGCAGCAACAGAAGAACTAACAGTAGCAGCAGAACTAGCAGGAGCAACAGAAGAACTAACAGTAGCAGCAGAACTAGCAGCAGCAACAGAAGAACTAACAGTAGCAGCAGAACTAGCAGCAGCAACAGAAGAACTAACAGTAGCAGCAGAACTAGCAGGAGCAACAGAAGAACTAACAGTAGCAGCAGAACTAGCAGCAGCAACAGAAGAACTAACAGTAGCAGCAGAACTAGCAGGAGCAACAGAAGAACTAACAGTAGCAGCAGAACTAGCAGCAGCAACAGAAGAACTAACAGTAGCAGCAGAACTAGCAGCAGCAACAGAAGAACTAACAGTAGCAGCAGAACTAGCAGGAGCAACAGAAGAACTAACAGTAGCAGCAGAACTAGCAGCAGCAACACTACAAGTGTGATCTCCACTCACTCCCTCACTTCACACATTGTAAACATGACCCCAGTGGAGACTATGCAATGTCCTGGCTCTCTCTTGAGAAGTGTGGGAAACCTGCAGCTGCCTGCTCCTTCCCTACCAGCCTGCAGCTGCCTGCTCCTTCCCTACCAGCCTGCAGCTGCCTGCTCCTTCCCTACCAGCCTGCAGCTGCCTGCTCCTTCCCTACCAGCCTGCAGCTGCCTGCTCCTTCCCTACCAGCCTGCAGCTGCCTGCTCCTTCCCTACCAGCCTGCAGCTGCCTGCTCCTTCCCTACCTTCCCTACCTTCCCTTCCTTCCCTATCTGCATGACAGTGTCTTCCATTGCAGACACTGCAAGGCTCCAGGCGGACATCAACCAAATCTTTCAGTGGGCTGCAGAAAACAATATGAAGTTCAACGATGAGAAATTTCAATTACTCAGATATGGTAAACATGAGGAAATTAAATCTTCATCAGAGTACAAAACAAATTCTGGCCACAAAATAGAGCGAAACACCAACGTCAAAGACCTGGGAGTGATCATGTCGGAGGATCTCACCTTCAAGGACCATAACATTGTATCAATCGCATCTGCTAGAAAAATGACAGGATGGATAATGAGAACCTTCAAAACTAGGGAGGCCAAGCCCATGATGAAACTCTTCAGGTCACTTGTTCTATCTAGGCTGGAATATTGCTGCACACTAACAGCACCTTTCAAGGCAGGTGAAATTGCCGACCTAGAAAATGTACAGAGAACTTTCACGGCGCGCATAACGGAGATAAAACACCTCAATTATTGGGAGCGCTTGAGGTTCCTAAACCTGTATTCCCTGGAACGCAGGAGGGAGAGATACATGATTATATACACCTGGAAAATCCTAGAGGGACTAGTACCGAACTTGCACACGAAAATCACTCACTACGAAAGCAAAAGACTTGGCACACGATGCACCATCCCCCCAATGAAAAGCAGGGGTGTCACTAGCACGTTAAGAGACCATACAATAAGTGTCAGGGGCCCGAGACTGTTCAACTGCCTCCCAGCACACATAAGGGGGATTACCAACAGACCCCTGGCAGTCTTCAAGCTGGCACTGGACAAGCACCTAAAGTCAGTTCCGGATCAGCCGGGCTGTGGCTCGTACGTTGGTTTGCGTGCAGCCAGCAGCAACAGCCTGGTTGATCAGGCTCTGATCCACCAGGAGGCCTGGTCTCAGACCGGGCCGCGGGGGCGTTGACCCCCGGAACTCTCTCCAGGTAAACTCCAGGTAAACCAGCCTGCAGCTGCCTCCTGCTTCCCTACCAGCCTGCAGCTGCCTGCTCCTTCCCTACCAGCCTGCAGCTGCCTGCTCCTTCCCTACCAGCCTGCAGCTGCTTGCTCCTTCCCTACCAGCCTGCAGCTGCCTGCTCCTTCCCTACCAGCCTGCAGCTGCCTGCTCCTTCCCTACCAGCCTGCAGCTGCCTGCTCCTTCCCTACCAGCCTGCAGCTGCTTGCTCCTTCCCTACCAGCCTGCAGCTGCTTGCTCCTTCCCTACCAGCCTGCAGCTGCCTGCTCCTTCCCTACCAGCCTGCAGCTGCTTGCTCCTTCCCTACCAGCCTGCAGCTGCTTGCTCCTTCCCTACCAGCCTGCAGCTGCTTTCTCCTTCCCTACCAGCCTGCAGCTGCCTGCTCCTTCCCTACCAGCCTGCAGCTGCCTGCTCCTTCCCTACCAGCCTGCAGCTGCCTGCTCCTTCCCTACCAGCCTGCAGCTGCCTGCTCCTTCCCTACCAGCCTGCAGCTGCCTGCTCCTTCCCTACCAGCCTGCAGCTGCCTGCTCCTTCCCTACCAGTCTGCAGCTGCCTGCTCCTTCCCTACCAGCCTGCAGCTGCCTGCTCCTTCCCTACCAGCCTGCAGCTGCCTGCTCCCCTACCAGCCTGCAGCTGCCTGCTCCTTCCCTACCAGCCTGCAGCTGCCTGCTCCTTCCCTACCAGCCTGCAGCTGCCTGCTCCTTCCCTACCAGCCTGCAGCTGCCTGCTCCTTCCCTACCAGCCTGCAGCTGCCTGCTCCTTCCCTACCAGCCTGCAGCTGCCTGCTCCTTCCCTACCAGCCTGCAGCTGCCTGCTCCTTCCCTACCAGCCTGCAGCTGCCTGCTCCTTCCCTACCAGCCTGCAGCTGCCTGCTCCTTCCCTACCAGCATGCAGCTGCCTGCTTCTTCCCTACCAGCCTGCAGCTGCCTGCTCCTTCCCTACCAGCCTGCAGCTGCTTGCTCTTTCCCTACCAGCCTGCAGCTGTCTGCTCCTTCCCTACCAGCCTGCAGCTGCTGCCTGCACTTTCCCTGTAGACATTAGGCTGGTAGACAACACCTACCCTTCTCACACATTACGAGTATAGAACGGAAGAAGCCTGATAAATATTGTGCACTCTGGCAAGTCTGATTTTCTTTACTTTCAAGCTGCTTATATTCGTTATACACTTGTCTTCACGTCTCTGTGCTTCTTAATTATTCTTGCCCCTACAATATTTACCTCACAGGAGGCTTGGTCTGAGACCAGGCTGGGGGGCTGATTAGGAGGCCTGGTCTGAAACCAGGCTGGACCCAGTAAGATATTTCTGCACTTGATGTTCTCGTGGCACGTGAGCACCAACAACCTGACTGGTCACAGGTCAGGCTGCCTTGAACGCACGGGTGGTTGGGGTGTGTGGAGGTTGTCAGGGGGTGTGGGAAGATTGTCAGGGATGTGGGGAGGTTGTCAGGGATGTGGGGAGGTTGTCAGGGATGTGGGGAGGTTGTCAGGGATGTGGGGAGGTTGTCAGGGATGTGGGGAGGTTGTCAGGGATGTGGGGAGGTTGTCAGGGGTGTGGGGAGATTGTCAAGGGTGTAGAGAGGTTGTCAGGGGTGTGGGAAGGTTGTCAGGGGTGTGGGGAGATTGTCAGGGGTGTGGGAAGGTTGTCAGGGGTGTGGGGAGATTGTCAAGGATGTGTGGAGGTTGTCGGGTGTGGGAAGATTGTCAGGGGTGTGGGAAGATTGTCAGGGGTGTGGGAAGGTTGTCAGGGGTGTGGGGAGATTGTCAGGGATGTGTGGAGGTTGTCAGGGGTGTGGGGAGATTGTCAGGGGTGTGGGAAGGTTGTCAGGGGTGTGGGGAGATTGTCAGGGATGTGTGGAGGTTGTCAGGGGTGTGGGGAGATTGTCAGGGATGTGTGGAGGTTGTCAGGGGTGTGGGGAGATTGTCAGGGGTGTGGGAAGATTGTCAGGAGTGTGGGAAGGTTGTCAGGGGTGTGGGGAGATTGTCAGGGATGTGTGGAGGTTGTCAGGGGTGTGGGGAGATTGTCAGGGGTGTGGGAAGATTGTCAGGGGTGTGTGGAGGTTGTCAGGGGTGTGGAGGTTGTCAGGGGTGTGGGGAGATTGTCAGGGGTGTGGAGAGGTTTTCAGGGGTGTGTGGAGGTTGTCAGGGGTGTGGGGAGATTGTCAGGGGTGTGGAGAGGTTGTCAGGGGGTGTGGGAGGTTGTCAGGGGTGTGGGGAGGTTGTCAGGGGTGTGGGGAGGTTGTCAGGGGTGTGGCGAGGTTGACAGGGGTGTGGGGAGGTTGTCAGGGGTGTGGCGAGGTTGACAGGGGTGTGGGGAGGTTGTCAGGGGTGTGGCGAGGTTGACAGGGGTGTGGGGAAATTGTCAGGGGCGTGAGAGGTTGTCAGGGGTGTGGGAAGGTTGTCAGGGGTGTGGGGAGGTTGTTAGGGGTGTGGAGAGGTTGTTAGGGATGTGGGGAGGTTGTTAGGGGTGTGGAGAGGTTGTCAGGGATGTGGGTGGTTGTTAGGGGTGTGGAGAGGTTGTCAGGGATGTGGGGAGGTTGTTAGGGGTGTGGAGAGGTTGTCAGGGATGTGGGGAGGTTGTTAGGGGTGTGGGAAGGTTGTCAGGGGTGTGGAGAGGTTGTTAGGGGTGTGGAGAGGTTGTCAGGGGTGTGGGGAGGTTGTTAGGGGTGTGGAGAGGTTGTCAGGGATGTGGGGAGGTTGTTAGGGGTGTGGAGAGGTTGTCAGGGGTGTTGGGAGGTTGTTAGGGGTGTGGAGAGGTTGTCAGGGATGTGGGGAGGTTGTTAGGGGTGTGGGGAGGTTGTCAGGGGTGTGGGGAGGTTGTTAGGGGTGTGGAGAGGTTGTCAGGGATGTGGGGAGGTTGTTAGGGGTGTGGAGAGGTTGTCAGGGGTGTGGAGAGGTTGTCAGGGATGTGGGGAGGTTGTTAGGGGTGTGGAGAGGTTGTCAGGGGTGTGGGGAGGTTGTTAGGGGTGTGGGGAGGTTGTCAGGGGTTTGGAGAGGTTGTCAGGGGTGTGGGGAGGTTGTTAGGGGTGTGGAGAGGTTGTCAGGGATGTGGTGAGGTTGTCAGGGGGTGGGGGAGGTTGTCAGGGGTGTGGGGAGGTTGTCAGGGGTGTGGGGAGGTTGTCAGGGGTGTGGGGAGGTTGTCAGGGGTGTGGCGAGGTTGACAGGGGTGTGGGGAAATTGTCAGGGGCGTGAGAGGTTGTCAGGGGTGTGGAGAGGTTGTCAGGGATGTGGGGAGGTTGTTAGGGGTGTGGAGAGGTTGTCAGGGATGTGGGGAGGTTGTTAGGGGTGTGGAGAGGTTGTCAGGGGTGTGGGGAGGGTGTTAGGGGTGTGGAGAGGTTGTCAGGGATGTGGGGAGGTTGTTAGGGGTGTGGAGAGGTTGTCAGGGATGTGGGGAGGTTGTTAGGGGTGTGGAGAGGTTGTCAGGGGTGTGGGGAGGTTGTTAGGGGTGTGGAGAGGTTGTCAGGGATGTGGGGAGGTTGTTAGGGGTGTGGAGAGGTTGTCAGGGGTGTGGGGAGGTTGTTAGGGGTGTGGAGAGGTTGTCAGGGGTGTGAGGAGGTTTTCAGGGATGTGAGGAGGTTGTCAGGGGTGTGAGGAGGTTCTTAGGGATGTGAGGGGGTTGTCAGGGATGTGAGGAGGTTGTCAGGGGTGTGAGGAGGTTCTCAGGGATGTGAGGAGGTTGTCAGGGGTGTGAGAAGGTTCTCAGGGATGTGAGGAGGTTGTCAGGGGTGTGAGGAGGGGTGTGAGGAGGTTCTCAGGGATGTGAGGAGGTTCTCAGGGATGTGAGGAGGTTCTCAGGGATGTGAGGAGGTTGTCAGGGGTGTGAGGAGGTTGGTAGGGGTGTGGCGAGGTTGTCAGGGGTGTGGAGAGGTTGTCAGGGGTGTGGGGAGGTTGTCAGGGGTGTGGAGAGGTTGTCAGGGGTGTGGTGAGGTTGTCAGGGGTGTGGGGAGGTTGTCAGGGGTGTGGGGAGGTTGTTAGGGGTGTGGAGAGGTTGTCAGGGGTGTGGGGAGGTTGTCAGGGGTGTGGGGAGGTTGTCAGGGATGTGGGGAGGTTGTCAGGGGTGTGGAGAGGTTGTCAGGGGTGTGGAGAGGTTGTCAGGGGTGTGAGGAGGTTGTCAGGGGTGTGTGAGAAGGTTGCCAGGGATGTGAGGAGGTTGTCAGGGATGTGAGGAGGTTGTCAGGAGTTTGAGGAGGTTGTCAGGGGTGTGGGGAGGTTGTCACGGATGTGGGGAGGTTGTCAGGGGTGTGGGGAGATTGTCAAGGGTGTAGAGAGGTTGTCAGGGGTGTGGGAAGGTTGTCAGGGGTGTGGGGAGATTGTCAGGGGTGTGGGAAGGTTGTCAGGGGTGTGGGGAGATTGTCAAGGATGTGTGGAGGTTGTCGGGTGTGGGAAGATTGTCAGGGGTGTGGGAAGATTGTCAGGGGTGTGGGAAGGTTGCCAGGGGTGTGGGGAGATTGTCAGGGATGTGTGGAGGTTGTCAGGGGTGTGGGGAGATTGTCAGGGATGTGTGGAGGTTGTCAGGTGTGTGTGGAGATTGTCAGGGGTGTGGGAAGATTGTCAGGGGTGTGTGGAGGTTGTCAGGGGTGTGGAGGTTGTCAGGGGTGTGGGGAGATTGTCAGGGGTGTGGAGAGGTTTTCAGGGGTGTGTGGAGGTTGTCAGGGGTGTGGGGAGATTGTCAGGGGTGTGGAGAGGTTGTCAGGGGGTGTGGGAGGTTGTCAGGGGTGTGGGGAGGTTGTCAGGGGTGTGGGGAGGTTGTCAGCGGTGTGGGGAGGTTGTCAGGGGTGTGGCGAGGTTGACAGGGGTGTGGGGAAATTGTCAGGGGCGTGAGAGGTTGTCAGGGGTGTGGGAAGGTTGTCAGGGGTGTGGGGAGGTTGTTAGGGGTGTGGAGAGGTTGTCAGGGATGTGGGGAGGTTGTTAGGGGTGTGGAGAGGTTGTCAGGGATGTGGGGAGGTTGTTAGGGATGTGGAGAGGTTGTCAGGGATGTGGGTGGTTGTTAGGGGTGTGGAGAGGTTGTCAGGGGTGTGGGGAGGTTGTTAGGGGTGTGGAGAGGTTGTCAGGGATGTGGGGAGGTTGTTAGGGGTGTGGAGAGGTTGTCAGGGGTGTGGGGAGGTTGTTAGGGATGTGGGGAGGTTGTTAGGGGTGTGGAGAGGTTGTCAGGGGTGTTGGGAGGTTGTTAGGGGTGTGGAGAGGTTGTCAGGGATGTGGGGAGGTTGTTAGGGGTGTGGAGAGGTTGTTAGGGGTGTGGGGAGGTTGTCAGGGATGTGGGGAGGTTGTTAGGGGTGTGGAGAGGTTGTCAGGGGTGTGTGGAGGTTGTTAGGGGTGTGGAGAGGTTGTCAGGGATGTGGGGAGGTTGTTAGGGGTGTGGAGAGGTTGTCAGGGGTGTGTGGAGGTTGTTGGGGTGTGGAGAGGTTGTCAGGGATGTGGGGAGGTTGTTAGGGGTGTGGAGAGGTTGCCAGGGGTATGGAGAGGTTGTCAGGGATGTGGGGAGGTTGTTAGGGGTGTGGAGAGGTTGTCAGGGGTGTGTGGAGGTTGTTAGGGGTGTGGAGAGGTTGTCAGGGATGTGGGGAGGTTGTTAGGGGTGTGGAGAGGTTGTCAGGGGTGTGGGGAGGTTGTTAGGGGTGTGGAGAGGTTGTCAGGGATGTGGGGAGGTTGTTAGGGGTGTGGAGAGGTTGTCAGGGATGTGGGGAGGTTGTCAGGGGTGTGGGGAGGTTGTTAGGGGTGTGGAGAGGTTGTCAGGGATGTGGGGAGGTTGTCAGGGGTGTGGGGAGGTTGTTAGGGGTGTGGAGAGGTTGTCAGGGTTGTGGGGAGGTTGTCTGGGGTGTGGTGAGGTTGTCAGGGGTGTGGGTAGGTTGTTAGGGGTGTGGAGAGGTTGTCAGGGATGTGGGGAGGTTGTCAGGGGTGTGGGGAGGTTGTTAGGGGTGTGGAGAGGTTGTCAGGGGTTTGGGGAGGTTGTCAGGGGTGTGGTGAGGTTGTCAGGGATGTGGGGAGGTTGTCAGGGGTGTGGAGAGCTTGTCAGGGGTGTGGAGAGGTTGTCAGGGGTGTGGGGAGGTTGTCAGGGGTGTGGAGAGGTTGTCAGGGGTGTGCGGAGGTTGTCAGGGGTGTGGGGAGGTTGTCAGGGGTGTGGGGAGGTTGTGAGGGGTGTGGAGAGGTTGTCAGGGGTGTGGAGAGGTTGTCAGGGGTGTGGGGAGGTTGTCAGGGATGTGGGGAGGTTGTCAGGGGTGTGGAGAGGTTGTCAGGGGTGTGGAGAGGTTGTCAGGGGTGTGAGGAGGTTGTCAGGGGTGTGGGGAGGTTGTCAGGGGTGTGGGGAGGTTGTCAGGGGTGTGGGGAGGTTGTCAGGGATGTGGGGAGGTTGTTAGGGGTGTGGTGAGGTTGTCAGGGATGTGAGGAGGTTCTCAGGGATGTGAGGAGGTTCTCAGGGATGTGAGGAGGTTGTCAGGGGTGTGAGGAGGTTCTCGGGGATGTGAGGAGGTTGTCAGGGGTGTGAGGAGGTTGTCAGAGGTGTGGGGAGGTGGTCAGGGGTGTGGGGAGGTTGTCAGGGTTGTGGGGAGGTTGTTAGGGGTGTGGTGAGGTTGTCAGGGATGTGGGGAGGTTGTCAGGGGTGTGGGGAGGTTGTCAGGGGTGTGGGGAGGTTGTTAGGGGTGTGGTGAGGTTGTCAGGGATGTGGGGAGGTTGTCAGGGATGTGGGGAGGTTGTCAGGGGTGTGGAGAGGTTGTCAGGGGTGTGCGGAAGTTGTCAAGGGTGTGAGGAGGTTGTCAGGGGTGTGAAGAGTGTCAGGGGTGTGAGAAGGTTGTCAGAGGTGTGGGGAGGTTGTCAGGGATGTGGGGAGGTTGTTAGGGGTGTGGTGAGGTTGTCAGGGATGTGGGGAGGTTGTCAGGGGTGTGGGGAGGTTGTCAGGGGTGTGGGAAGGTTGTTAGGGGTGTGGAGAGGTTGTCAGGGATGTGGGGAGGTTGTCAGGGGTGTGGGGAGGTTGTTAGGGGTGTGGAGAGGTTGTCAGGGATGTGGGGAGGTTGTCAGGGGTGTGGGGAGGTTGTCAGGGGTGTGGGAAGGTTGTTAGGGGTGTGGAGAGGTTGTCAGGGATGTGGGGAGGTTGTCAGGGGTGTGGGGAGGTTGTTAGGGGTGTGGAGAGGTTGTCAGGGGTGTGGGGAGGTTGTCAGGGGTGTGGGGAGGTTGTCAGGGATGTGGGAGGTTGTCAGGGGTGTGGAGAGGTTGTCAGGGGTGTGGAGAGGTTGTCAGGGGTGTGGGGAGGTTGTCAGGGGTGTGGAGAGGTTGTCAGGGGTGTGGGGAGGTTGTCAGGGGTGTGGGGAGGTTGTCAGGGGTGTGGGGAGGTTGTTAGGGGTGTGGAGAGGTTGTCAGGGGTGTGGGGAGGTTGTCAGGGGTGTGGGGAGGTTGTCAGGGATGTGGGGAGGTTGTCAGGGGTGTGGAGAGGTTGTCAGGGGTGTGGAGAGGTTGTCAAGGGTGTGAGTAGGTTGTCAGGAGTGTGAGGAGGTTGTCAGGGGTGTGAGGAAGTTATCAGGTGTGTGAGGAGGTTATCAGGGGTGTGTGAGGAGGTTGTCAAGGGTGTGAGTAGGTTGTCAGGAGTGTGAGGAGGTTGTCAGGGGTGTGGGGAGGTTGTCAGGGGTGTGGGGAGGTTGTCAGGGGTGTGGGGAGGTTGTGGGGGATCAACCCTCCACTGCTGCTTGTGCTGAATCACCCATGCGGGTTTATCCTTTCGTAAAATCATATACAATAGGAGAATATTGGGGATATTTTATTTGGTGAATTATTTATGTGAAGCGTTAAACCCGTGAGGGTTATTCAGGGCAAGGAGTGATAGAGGCTCGAACCTCTGTACGTTAATCAACAGGCAGACAAACTGGTCTCAGATTATTTAACATCTTACCAGAAGATATCATCAGAAACACTGCTGGAACAAGTGTAGAAGTCTCTAAGAGGAAACTGGACAAGTATCTTCACCTGGTGCCAGATCAGCCAGGCTGTGATGGATGTGTGGGGCAGCGAGCCACGAGCAACAACACCCTGGTTGACCAGGCAAACACTAGATGAGCCTGGCCCATGGCCGGGCTACGGGAATAGAAAGACTCTTGGAACTCATCAGAGGTATATCAAAGGTATGTCCTTTATATGTGGTGGGGGAGGCTGGTGACCCCCCAGTCACCACTCACTGCAGGTCACCACCAGTGTGTGTGGTCACTACAGTTACCACTCACTGCAGGTCACACCACCAGTGTGTGTGGTCACTACAGTTACCACTCACTGCAGGTCACACCACCAGTGTGTGTGGTCACTACAGTTACCACTCACTGCAGGTCACCACCAGTGTGTGTGGTCACTACAGTTACCACTCACTGCAGGTCACACCACCAGTGTGTGTGGTCACTACAGTCACCACTCACTGCAGGTCACAACAGTGTGGGTGGTGACTACAGTCACCTCTCACTGCAGGTCACCACCAGTGTGTGTGGTCACTACAGTCACCACTCACTGCAGGTCACACCACCAGTGTGTGTGGTCACTACAGTCACCACTCACTGCAGGTCACAACAGTGTGGGTGGTGACTACAGTCACCTCTCACTGCAGGTCACCACCAGTGTGTGTGGTCACTACAGTCACCACTCACTGCAGGTCACACCACCAGTGTGTGTGGTCACTACAGTCACCACTCACTGCAGGTCACCACCAGTGTGTGTGGTCACTACAGTTACTACTCACTGCAGGTCACCACCAGTGTGTGTGGTCACTACAGTCACCACTCACTGCAGGTCACACCACCAGTGTGTGTGGTCACTACAGTCACCACTCACTGCAGGTCACACCACCAGTGTGTGTGGTCACTACAGTCACCACTCACTGCAGGTCACCACCAGTGTGTGTGGTGACTACAGTCACCACTCACTGCAGGTCACACCAGTGTGTGTGGTCACTACAGTCACCACTCACTGCAGGTCACCACCAGTGTGTGTGGTCACTACAGTTACTACTCACTGCAGGTCACCACCAGTGTGTGTGGTCACTACAGTTACTACTCACTGCAGGTCACCACCAGTGTGTGTGGTCACTACAGTTACTAACTGCAGGTCACCACCAGTGTGTGTGGTCACTACAGTTACTACTCACTGCAGGTCACACCAGTGTGTGTGGTCACTACAGTTACTACTCACTGCAGGTCACACCACCAGTGTGTGTGGTCACTACAGTCACCACTCACTGCAGGTCACACCAGTGTGTGTGGTCACTACAGTCACCACTCACTGCAGGTCACCACCAGTGTGTGTGGTCACTACAGTTACTACTCACTGCAGGTCACACCAGTGTGTGTGGTCACTACAGTCACTACTCACTGCAGGTCACCACCAGTGTGTGTGGTCACTACAGTTACTACTCACTGCAGGTCACACCAGTGTGTGTGGTCACTACAGTTACTAACTGCAGGTCACCACCAGTGTGTGTGGTGACTACAGTTACTAACTGCAGGTCACCACCAGTGTGTGTGGTGACTACAGTTACTAACTGCAGGTCACCACCAGTGTGTGTGGTCACTACAGTTACTAACTGCAGGTCACCACCAGTGTGTGTGGTCACTACAGTTACCACTCACTGCAGGTCACCACCAGTGTGTGTGGTCACTACAGTTACTACTCACTGCAGGTCACCACCAGTGTGTGTGGTCACTACAGTTACTACTCACTGCAGGTCACCACCAGTGTGTGTGGTCACTACAGTTACTAACTGCAGGTCACCACCAGTGTGTGTGGTCACTACAGTTACTAACTGCAGGTCACCACCAGTGTGTGTGGTCACTACAGTTACTACTCACTGCAGGTCACCACCAGTGTGTGTGGTCACTACAGTTACTACTCACTGCAGGTCACCACCAGTGTGTGTGGTCACTACAGTTACCACTCACTGCAGGTCACACCAGTGTGGGTGGTCACAGTCACAACTGCAGGCCACATCACCAGTGTGAGTGGTGACTACAGTCACCACTCACTGCAGGTCACACCACGAGTGTGGGTGGTGACTACAGTTACCACTCACTGCAGGTCACCACCAGTGTGGGTGGTGACTACAGTCACCACTCACTGCAGGTCACCACGAGTGTGGGTGGTGACTACAGTCACCACTCACTGCAGGTCACACCACCAGTGTGTGTGGTGACTACAGTCACCACTCACTGCAGGTCACCACCAGTGTGGGTGGTGACTACAGTCACCACTCACTGCAGGTCACCACCAGTGTGGGTGGTGAGTAGAGTCACCACTCACTGCAGGTCACACCACGAGTGTGGGTGGTGAGTAGAGTCACCACTCACTGCAGGTCACACCACCAGTGTGGGTGGTGAGTAGAGTCACCACTCACTGCAGGTCACACCACCAGTGTGGGTGGTGAGTAGAGTCACCAGAGCCACTAAGTGACCACTACATCAACACACAACATCACAGTGGCAGGGCAACACACGTACAAAGCTTACAAAGTGTTTTATCATCTCCCAGTGGATACATAATTATAACTTTGCAAATTAGAGTGAAATCGTTGCATAAATTACCAGGAGGATGGTGGTGGTGTTGGGTTGTTCAGGGGAACATGTGTTGATGCAGGTGTTATTCATGTAATATCTGAAGGATGCTTAAAGGCTGGTCAACCCCCCTTCCTGTGGCCTGATCCTAGACTAGGCCTCCCTCTGTATCAATTCGTGATCATTCAGGCTGCTGCCCGTACGTAGTTTAATGTACGAACCACAGTCCGGCTGGTCAGGACCTGATTTGAGAAACTTGTTAATTTTCTTCTTGAAGACAGCCAGAGGTTGTGGTAGTTTCGCTAATACAAGGAGTGTTAAAGAGTCGGGGACTTCTCAATGTATTCATCGCTCTGATGCTTTTTAGTGGAAGTACTCTACACCGTGTGTTAGTCTTTCGTTGTCATATGGAATGATTTTAGTGTTCAGTTTTGGGACCAGTCCTTCCAGGATTTTCCAGGTGAAGGTTATAATGTAACTTTTGTCGCCTACATTCCAAGGAGTACAGCTCAGAGAACTTCAGCTGTTCACAGTGGTTTGGATGTTTGATTGAATATATACGGGCAGTGAAATTTCTCAGTCTTTGTCTTTTCAGCAATCTTACCTGCCTTGAAGGAGGCTGATAGTATACAGCAGATAGAACAAGTGACTTGGAGTATCATCATTGGCTAGCATCTCTAGTCTTGAAAGTTTTAGTTATCTAGCTTATCAATTTCCTTGCGGTAGCAATGGCATCATTGTTGTGATCCTTGAATGTGAGATCTTCTGACATTAAAACTCTCAGGTCTCGCGCATGAAACTTTGGCTCCTGCACTTAGTTGCAAGTGTTAGTCATGTGACGACTTACTGTGTCAGAATACCCAGCAGGTGTATACCTGCTGGGTATCCTGGCACAGGTGTACACCTGCTGGGTATCCTGACACAGGTGTACACCTTCTGGGTATCCTGACACAGGTGTACACCTTCTGGGTATCCTGACACAGGTGTACACCTTCTGGGTATCCTGACACAGGTGTACACCTTCTGGGTATCCTGACACAGGTGTACACCTGCTGGGTATCCTGACACAGGTGTACACCTGGGTATCCTGGCACAGGTGTACACCTGCTGGGTATCCTGACACAGGTGTACACCTGCTGGGTATCCTGACACAGGTGTACACCTGCTGGGTATCCTGACACAGGTGTACACCTGCTGGGTATCCTGACACAGATGTACACCTGCTGGGTATCCTGACACAGGTGTACACCTGCTGGGTATCCTGACACAGGTGTACACCTGCTGGGTATCCTGACACAGATGTACACCTGCTGGGTATCCTGACACAGATGTACACCTGCTGGGTATCCTGACACAGGTGTACATCTGCTGGGTATCCTGACACAGGTGTACATCTGCTGGGTATCCTGACAGGTGTACACCTGCTGGGTATCCTGACACAGGTGTACACCTGCTGGGTATCCTGACACAGGTGTACACCTGCTGGGTATCCTGACACAGATGTACACCTGCTGGGTATCCTGACACAGGTGTACATCTGCTGGGTATCCTGACACAGGTGTACACCTGCTGGGTATCCTGACACAGGTGTACACCTGCTGGGTATCCTGACACAGGTGTACACCTGCTGGGTATCCTGACACAGATGTACACCTGCTAGGTATCCTGACACAGGTGTACATCTGCTGGGTATCCTGACACAGGTGTACATCTGCTGGGTATCCTGACAGGTGTACACCTGCTGGGTATCCTGACACAAGTGTTAGTCATGTGATGAACCACTCAATAACCGCTGGTTTTCCTCTATTTGCGGGGATCAAACACGTTGAAAAATATGGTGACCCGTGTTTTCAGATTAACGTAGTGTCGTATATCAGTGAATTTAACTAGTGGGTCATTTAATGATCAATACATGAAGCAGTGAGGCAACACATGACACAGTTGTAGACCAGCTGGGCTGCATCTCTCTCTACATCGTCTACATTGTTAAACTTGTGGTCCACCTTATGAGCCTGACGTAGTACCACTAGTGGGCCTCGCCCACATGTGACTACGCATTCAACTGCTACATCTCTCTACTTGTTCCATTGGTACCCGTTTCTCTCTCTAAACGTCTCTCAGGAAATACTCAAGTGTTACACACGTGTATTACGAAACGAGTGGCAGTTGATACACTGAATGTATGTTAGTCATTGTAGGAATCCCCCCCCCCCCGCCAGACTTCAGACTAGGCCTAAATTGGAAAGGAAATATTAATGTGAAAGAATATTTAAAAAAAAAGTATATGCTAACAGCAAGAATAAGTTTGTCAAATTTACCTGGTATCTTGATGTTCCTGACACGAAGGCAAGCTTATTAATGCACCAGAGTGCACAACATTTAACTGGCTTCCATTCCGCACACATATGAGAGAAAGATAGTACCCCAGTGACTGGTTGTCTACCAGCTTACTGCCTCACAGTGACTGGTTGTCTACCAGCTTACTGCCTCACAGTGACTGGTTGTCTATCAGCTTACTGCCTCACAGTGACTGGTTGTCTACCAGCTTACTGCCTCACAGTGACTGGTTGTCTACCAGCTTACTGCCTCACAGTGACTGGTTGTCTTCCAGCTTACTGCCTCACAGTGACTGGTTGTCTACCAGCTTACTGCCTCACAGTGACTGGTTGTCTACCAGCTTACTGCCTCACAGTGAATAGTTGTCTACCAGCTTACTGCCTCACAGTGAATGGTTGTCTACCAGCTTACTGCCTCACAGTGAATGGTTGTCTACCAGCTTACTGCCTCACAGTGAATAGTTGTCTACCAGCTTACTGCCTCACAGTGAATGGTTGTCTACCAGCTTACTGCCTCACAGTGACTGGTTGTCTACCAGCTTACTGCCTCACAGTGACTGGTTGTCTTCCAGCTTACTGCCTCACAGTGAATAGTTGTCTACCAGCTTACTGCCTCACAGTGACTGGTTGTCTACCAGCTTACTGCCTCACAGTGAATAGTTGTCTACCAGCTTACTGCCTCACAGTGAATGGTTGTCTACCAGCTTACTGCCTCACAGTGAATGGTTGTCTACCAGCTTACTGCCTCACAGTGAATGCACTCTTGTCGCGGAAATTGACGGCCTTACTGAATGAATGAGCGCGCTTAATGAATGAAGCGAGTGGTTTTGTGGCAGCTCCAGAAGCGGCCAGCCTCCACAAAACATTTTAACGAGTCACCCCTCAAGCACACGTTTTTTTTTCCCTCGCCTGTCTTCCGTTTTCTTTGAGTGGCAGCAAGCCAAGTGAGAGAGTGAAAGGGGGAGAATTAATTTGCGTGTGTACTCGCTGATTTGTACTCTCTCGTGAGTCCTTTTAACCAGTCATTTTGCCAGAATGAAGATTGAAGTTCTCAGAAGGTACGTGGAACACTGTCCTGCAGTTACCTGATGGCAACCTGGGCTGCCGGACACAAACAAGTGCTAAGATATACTCGGGTTTTCTGAAGTAAAAGAAAGAAATAATAATAATAATAATTATTATTATTATTATTATTATTATTATTATTATTATTATTATTAGTGTTACATAAGGTTAAGCTCTGCTGTGTGTGGTGGCTTTCACACTAGTGTATCACTTGAGCCTGACCCATGGCCGGGCTACGGGAGTAGAAAGATTCTCGAAACTTATCAAAGGTATACCTATACTTCATCAAAGGTATACCTATACCTCATCAAAGGTATACCTATACCTCATCAAAGGTATACCTATACTTCATCAAAGGTATACCTATACCTCATCAAAGGTATACCTATACCTCATCAAAGGTATACCTATACTTCATCAAAGGTATACCTATACTTCATCAAAGGTATACCTATACCTCATCAAAGGTATACCTATACTTCAAAGGTATACCTATACCTCATCAAAGGTATACCTATACTTCATCAAAGGTATACCTATACCTCATCAAAGGTATACCTATACTTCATCAAAGGTATACCTATACCTCATCAAAGGTATACCTATACTTCATCAAAGGTATACCTATACTTCAAAGGTATACCTATACCTCATCAAAGGTATACCTATACTTCATCAAAGGTATACCTATACTTCATCAAAGGTATACCTATACTTCATCAAAGGTATACCTATACCTCATCAAAGGTATACCTATACTTCATCAAAGGTATACCTATACTTCATCAAAGGTATACCTATACTTCATCAAAGGTATACCTATACCTCATCAAAGGTATACCTATACTTCATCAAAGGTATACCTATACTTCATCAAAGGTATACCTATACTTCAAAGGTATACCTATACCTCATCAAAGGTATACCTATACTTCATCAAAGGTATACCTATACTTCATCAAAGGTATACCTATACTTCATCAAAGGTATACCTATACCTCATCAAAGGTATACCTATACTTCATCAAAGGTATACCTATACTTCATCAAAGGTATACCTATACCTCATCAAAGGTATACCTATACCTCATCAAAGGTATACCTATACCTCATCAAAGGTATAGGGGTATCACAGGTTATTCCATGGGTAACATTAATAATGGGTTGGGCGAAAAAAATTTTTTAGTGGATATAGGTTTGAGAAGGACTTGCCAAACATGGGCCAGTAGGTCTGCTGCAGTGCTACTCCTTTCTTATGTTATCTCCCGAGATTCTCTGACTATCACCTCCAGACCAATCCTACCACTCCTCACCACTGGCATTCCCTGCCTCCGGCAGAGCGCTTCCAGCAGCCTAATCCCAGCAGGCTCCCTGGCTACTCCCAGCAGGCTCCCTGGCTACTCCCAGCAGGCTCCCTGGCTACTTCTAGCAGGCTCCCTGCCTACTCCCAGCAGGCTCCCTGGCTACTTCCAGCAGGCTCCCTGGCTACTTCCAGCAGGCTCCCTGCTTACTCCCAGCAGGCTCCCTGGCTACTTCCAGCAGGCTCCCTGGCTACTTCCAGCAGGCTCCCTGGCTACTTCTAGCAGGCTCCCTGCCTACTCCCAGCAGGCTCCCTGGCTACTTCCAGCAGGCTCCCTGGCTACTTCCAGCAGGCTCCCTGCTTACTCCCAGCAGGCTCCCTGGCTACTTCCAGCAGGCTCCCTGGCTACTTCTAGCAGGCTCCCTGGCTACTTCCAGAAGGCTCCCTGGCTACTCCCAGCAGGCTCCCTGGCTACTTCCAGCAGGCTCCCTGGCTACTTCCAGCAGGCTCCCTGCCTACTCCCAGCAGGCTCCCTGGCTACTTCCAGCAGGCTTCCTGCCTACTTCCAGCAGGCTCCCTGGCTACTTCCAGCAGGCTCCCTGCCTACTCCCAGCAGGCTCCCTGGCTACTTCCAGCAGGCTCCCTGCCTACTCCCAGCAGGCTCCCTGGCTACTTCCAGCAGGCTCCCTGCCTACTCCCAGCAGGCTCCCTGGCTACTTCTAGCAGGCTCCCTGCCTACTTCCAGCAGGCTCCCTGGCTACTTCCAGCAGGCTCCCTGCCTACTCCCAGCAGGCTCCCTGCCTACTCCCAGCAGGCTCCCTGGCTACTTCCAGCAGGCTTCCTGCCTACTTCCAGCAGGCTCCCTGGCTACTTCCAGCAGGCTCCCTGGCTACTTCCAGCAGGCTCCCTGCCTACTCCCAGCAGGCTCCCTGGCTACTTCCAGCAGGCTCCCTGCCTACTCCCAGCAGGCTCCCTGGCTACTTCCAGCAGGCTCCCTGCCTACTCCCAGCAGGCTCCCTGGCTACTTCTAGCAGGCTCCCTGCCTACTTCCAGCAGGCTCCCTGGCTACTTCCAGCAGGCTCCCTGCCTACTTCCAGCAGGCTCCCTGGCTACTTCCAGCAGGCTCCCTGCCTACTTCCAGCAGGCTCCCTGCCTACTTCCAGCAGGCTCCCTGCCTACTTCCAGCAGGCTCCCTGGCTACTTCCAGCAGGCTCCCATCCTACTCCCAGCAGGCTCCCTGGCTACTTCCAGCGGGCTCCCTGCCTACTTCCAGCAGGCTCCCTGCCTACTTCCAGCAGGCTCCCTGGCTACTTCCAGGAGGCTCCCTGCCTACTCCCAGCAGGCTCCCTGGCTACTTCCAGCAGGCTCCCTGGCTACTTCCAGCAGGCTCCCAGCCTACTTCCAGCAGGCTCCCTGGCTACTTCCAGCAGGCTCCCTGCCTACTTCCAGCAGGCTCCCTGGCTACTTCCAGCAGGCTCCCAGCCTACTCCCAGCAGGCTCTCTGGCTACTTCCAGCAGGCTCCCTGCCTACTCCCAGCAGGCTCCCTGGCTACTTCCAGCATGCTCCCTGCTTACAGCAGGCTCCCAGCCTACTCCCAGCAGGCTCCCTGCCTACTCCCAGCAGACTCCCTGGCTACTTCCAGCAGGCTCCCTGCCTACTTCCAGCAGGCTCCCTGGCTACTTCCAGGAGGCTCCCTGCCTACTCCCAGCAGGCTCCCTGGCTACTTCCAGCAGGCTCCCTGCCTACTTCCAGCAGGCTCCCTGGCTACTTCCAGCAGGCTCCCTGCCTACTTCCAGCAGGCTCCCTGGCTACTTCCAGCAGGCTCCCTGCCTACTCCCAGCAGGCTCCCTGGCTACTCCCAGCAGGCTCCCTGCCTACTCCCAGCAGGCTCCCTGGCTACTTCCAGCAGGCTCCCTGCCTACTTCGAGCAGGCTCCCTGGCTACTTCCAGCAGGCTCCCTGCCTACTCCCAGCAGGCTCCCTGCCTACTTCCAGCAGGCTCCCTGCCTACTCCCAGCAGGCTCCCTGGCTACTTCCAGCATGCTCCCTGCTTACAGCAGGCTCCCAGCCTACTCCCAGCAGGCTCCCTGTCTACTCCCAGCAGGCTCCCTGGCTACTTCCAGCAGGCTCCCTGCCTACTTCCAGCAGGCTCCCTGGCTACTTCCAGCAGGCTCCCTGCCTACTCCCAGCAGGCTCCCTGCCTACTTCCAGCAGGCTCCCTGCCTACTCCCAGCAGGCTCCCTGGCTACTTCCAGCATGCTCCCTGCTTACAGCAGGCTCCCTGCCTACTCCCAGCAGGCTCCCTGCCTACTTCCAGCAGGCTCCCTGCCTACTCCCAGCAGGCTCCCTGGCTACTTCCAGCATGCTCCCTGCTTACAGCAGGCTCCCAGCCTACTCCCAGCAGGCTCCCTGCCTACTCCCAGCAGGCTCCCTGCCTACTCCCAGCAGGCTCCCTGGCTACTTCCAGCAGGCTCCCTGCCTACTTCGAGCAGGCTCCCTGGCTACTTCCAGCAGGCTCCCTGCCTACTCCCAGCAGGCTCCCTGCCTACTTCCAGCAGGCTCCCTGCCTACTCCCAGCAGGCTCCCTGGCTACTTCCAGCATGCTCCCTGCTTACAGCAGGCTCCCAGCCTACTCCCAGCAGGCTCCCTGCCTACTCCCAGCAGGCTCCCTGGCTACTTCCAGCAGGCTCCCTGCCTACTTCCAGCAGTCTCCCTGGCTACTTCCAGCAGGCTCCCAGCCTACTCCCAGCAGGCTCCCTGGCTACTTACAGCAGGCTCCCAGCCTACTCCCAGCAGGCTCCCTGCTTCCAGCAGGCTCCCAGCCTACTCCCAGCAGGCTCCCAGCCTACTCCCAGCAGGCTCCCTGCTTCCAGCAGGCTCCCAGCCTTCTCCCAGCAGGCTCCCAGCCTACTCCCAGCAGGCTCCCTGCTTCCAGCAGGCTCCCAGCCTACTCCCAGCAGGCTCCCTGCTTCCAGCAGGCTCCCAGCCTACTCCCAGCCTACTCCCAGCAGGCTCCCAGCCTACTCCCAGCCTACTTCCAGCAGGCTCCCTGGCTACTTCCAGCAGGCTCCCTGCCTACTTCCAGCAGGCTCCCTGCTTACAACATGCTCCCTGCCTACTCCAGCATGCTCCCTGCTTACAGCAGGCTCCCAGCCTACTCCCAGCAGGCTCCCTGGCTACTCCCAGCAGGCTCCCAGCCTACTCCCAGCAGGCTCCCAGCCACTTGCTTTCTGAGCCTAGTGAGCACAGTGGAAGTTGTTTTGGTCAACACTTGAGACAGATCAAAGCAACTTTTGTTTGTAACTTAGAGAAGATTGACGTTATTAAGTCCAGACTTCTGTGTACTCTTAGATGTGTGTGCGCTTTATATGTACTCTCGGTTGTTCGCTTTATATGTACTCTCGGTTGTTTGCTTTATATGTACTCTCGGTTGTTCGCTTTATATGTACTCTCGGTTGTTTGCTTTATATGTACTCTCGGTTGTTTGCTTTATATGTACTCTCGGTTGTTTGCTTTATATGTACTCTCGGTTGTTTGCTTTATATGTACTCTCGGTTGTTTGCTTTATATGTACTCTCGGTTGTTTGCTTTATATGTACTCTCGGTTGTTTGCTTTATATGTACTCTCGGTTGTTTGCTTTATATGTACTCTCGGTTGTTTGCTTTATATGTACTCTCGGTTGTTTGCTTTATATGTACTCTCGGTTGTTTGCTTTATATGTACTCTCGGTTGTTTGCTTCATATGTGCTCTCGGTTGTTCGCTTTATATGTACTCTCGGTTGTTTGCTTTATATGTACTCTCGGTTCGCTTTATATGTACTCTCGGTTGTTTGCTTTATATGTACTCTCGGTTGTTTGCTTCATATGTGCTCTCGGTTGTTTGCTTTATATGTACTCTCGGTTGTTTGCTTTATATGTACTCTCGGTTGTTTGCTTCATATGTGCTCTCGGTTGTTTGCTTTATATGTACTCTCGGTTGTTTGCTTTATATGTACTCTCGGTTGTTTGCTTTATATGTACTCTCGTTCGCTTTGTATGTACTCTCGGTTGTTTGCTTTATATGTACTCTCGGTTGTTTGCTTCATATGTGCTCTCGGTTGTTCGCTTTATATGTACTCTCGGTTGTTTGCTTTATATGTGCTCTCGGTTGTTTGCTTCATATGTACTCTCGGTTGTTTGCTTCATATGTACTCTCGGTTGTTTGCTTCATATGTACTCTCGGTTGTTCGCTTTATATGTACTCTCGGTTGTTTGCTTCATATGTACTCTCGGTTGTTTGCTTCATATGTACTCTCGGTTGTTCGCTTTATATGTACTCTCGGTTGTTTGCTTCATATGTACTCTCGTTCGCTTTATATGTACTCTCGGTTGTTTGCTTCATATGTGCTCTCGGTTCGCTTTATATGTACTCTCGGTTGTTTGCTTCATATGTACTCTCGTTCGCTTTATATGTACTCTCGGTTGTTTGCTTCATATGTACTCTCGTTCGCTTTATATGTACTCTCGGTTGTTTGCTTCATATGTGCTCTCGGTTGTTCGCTTTATATGTACTCTCGGTTGTTTGCTTCATATGTGCTCTCGGTTGTTCGCTTTATATGTACTCTCGGTTGTTTGCTTCATATGTACTCTCGTTCGCTTTATATGTACTCTCGGTTGTTTGCTTCATATGTGCTCTCGGTTGTTCGCTTTATATGTACTCTCGGTTGTTCGCTTTATATGTACTCTCGGTTGTTTGCTTCATATGTGCTCTCGGTTGTTCGCTTTATATGTACTCTCGGTTGTTTGCTTCATATGTGCTCTCGGTTGTTTGCTTCATATGTGCTCTCGGTTGTTTGCTTTATATGTACTCTCGGTTCGCTTTATATGTACTCTCGGTTGTTTGCTTCATATGTACTCTCGGTTGTTTGCTTCATATGTGCTCTCGGTTGTTTGCTTTATATGTACTCTCGGTTCGCTTTATATGTACTCTCGGTTGTTTGCTTTATATGTACTCTCGGTTGTTTGCTTCATATGTGCTCTCGGTTGTTCGCTTTATATGTACTCTCGGTTGTTTGCTTCATATGTACTCTCGGTTGTTTGCTTTATATGTACTCTCGGTTGTTTGCTTTGTATATACTCTCGGTTGTTTGCTTCATATGTACTCTCGGTTGTTTGCTTCATATGTACTCTCGGTTGTTTGCTTTATATGTACTCTCGGTTGTTTGCTTCATATGTGCTCTCGGTTGTTCGCTTTATATGTACTCTCGGTTGTTCGCTTTATATGTACTCTCGGTTGTTTGCTTCATATGTGCTCTCGGTTGTTTGCTTCATATGTGCTCTCGGTTGTTTGCTTCATATGTACTCTCGGTTCGCTTTATATGTACTCTCGGTTGTTTGCTTCATATGTGCTCTCGGTTGTTTGCTTCATATGTACTCTCGGTTCGCTTTATATGTACTCTCGGTTGTTTGCTTCATATGTACTCTCGGTTGTTTGCTTTATATGTACTCTCGGTTCGCTTTATATGTACTCTCGGTTGTTTGCTTCATATGTACTCTCGGTTGTTTGCTTCATATGTGCTCTCGGTTGTTTGCTTCATATGTACTCTCGGTTGTTCGCTTTATATGTACTCTCGGTTGTTCGCTTTATATGTACTCTCGGTTGTTTGCTTCATATGTACTCTCGGTTGTTTGCTTCATATGTACTCTCGGTTGTTTGCTTCATATGTGCTCTCGGTTGTTTGCTTCATATGTACTCTCGGTTGTTCGCTTTATATGTACTCTCGGTTGTTTGCTTCATATGTACTCTCGGTTGTTTGCTTTATATGTACTCTCGGTTGTTTTCTTCATATGTACTCTCGGTTGTTTGCTTTATATGTACTCTCGTTCGCTTTGTATGTACTCTCGGTTGTTTGCTTCATATGTACTCTCGGTTGTTCGCTTTATATGTACTCTCGGTTGTTTGCTTCATATGTACTCTCGGTTGTTTGCTTTATATGTACTCTCGGTTGTTTTCTTCATATGTACTCTCGGTTGTTTGCTTTATATGTACTCTCGTTCGCTTTATATGTACTCTCGGTTGTTTGCTTCATATGTACTCTCGGTTGTTTGCTTTATATGTACTCTCGGTTGTTTTCTTCATATGTACTCTCGGTTGTTTGCTTCATATGTACTCTCGGTTGTGTGCTTTATATGTACTCAGGCGTGTGCTTTGTATATACTCACCTGTATGAGATTTATATGTACTCACCTATGTGAAGTGTTAGCGGATGAGCTGTAGCTCTTGTCCTCGGCTTTCGTGTGAAAAAAAAACATGTGGGCCAGCGGGCCGCCAGCAGCAGCAGCCTGGGTAACCAGGCAAGCACCATACAAGCCTGGCTTATGGCCGGGCTGTGGCAGCAGGAAAATTCTTAAAACACCTCAGAGGTATATCTCACACCAGCCTTATACAAGTAAGGCTGGTCTCAGACCGGACAGGGAGGAGAGAGAGATGAAGCCTGGAGACCTGTAGTCACAGGTATGTTGTGAGTGCGTGTCAACATTACGAGGTGTAGGCAGGTATTATGACGGAGTTTGTTTGGGTAAGGAGGAGGTAATTATCTGTGGGAGGAGCACGTATATACAGGCTTGGTTGTGGGTGTTACTTCATGCAGCACTCTGCTGTTTATTGTTACACTGCTCTCTTAAGCACCATACCACTTTGCCCAACTATTATGGTGTTGATGGTGTGCTTGCTTTTCTTAGTGGTTGTCGAGCGTGGTTGTGGTGGTTGTCGAGTCTTATGGTAGTTTTTGGTGTTAAAATCCTGGTCCCTTTAATCTTCCTGAATTCTCACTGCATTCCTTCTTTTCATTTAGCTTATTTTTGCACCATCTGTCGAGCTTCTTGCTCTCGTAGGGCATAATTTTGGTGTGGAGATTTGGGACCATTCCCTCTTAGACTTATTCCCATAAGTCAATTATGATATTTCTCTTACACGAGTCCAGGGTATAAAGTTGAAGCGACTTAAGACATTCCTAATAACTTAGGTGTTTGAACAAATTTATACGACCACTGATGGTTTTCCGTACATAGTTCAGGTCTGTGAATTCACCTTCTGTACAACGGCTGTTAGTGTACAGCAGTATTCCAGCCTAGAGAGAACAGGTGACTCTAAACAGAGTATCATTGGTTTGATATCAATTGTTTTGAAGGTACTAGTTATCCATCCCTTGTTTTGAAGGTTCTAGTTATCCATCCCTTATTTTGAAGGTTCTAGTTATCCATCCCTTGTTTTGAAGGTTCTAGTTATCCATCCCTTGTTTTGAAGGTTCTAGTTATCCATCCCTTGTTTTGAAGGTTCTAGTTATCCATCCCTTATTTTGAAGGTTCTAGTTATCCATCCCTTGTTTTGAAGGTAGTAGTTATCCAGATTGATTTTCCTTGCGGTTGTGATGACACAGGTAATTAATTACATGAAGCTAAGACATGTGAGTTACGTCAAGTGTTCTGCGAACTCTCGTGTATATTTTTGAAAAATATTTATTCAGTCAACGAGAAAAACCATTGACAGTACTAATAGTAATGACAGTAGCAGTAGTATTAGTGGCGGTAGTACATAAGAACATAAGAACGAAGGAACACTGCAGAAGGCCTACTGGCCCATGCGAGGCAGGTCCAAGTCTCCTACCGGCTTAAGCCAATGCACCCAACCTAGTCAGGTCAGGTCACATTGACTTAAGGGAGGAACACGGCAACCGACCTGTTAGCACAAGCTATCAGGTCTAACTCACACCCACCCACATCTACTCATGTATTTATCCAACCTATTTTTAAAGCTACACAACGTTCTGGCCTCTATAACGGTACTTGGGAGTTTGTTCCACTCATCCACAACTCTATTACCAAACCAGTACTTTCCTATATCCTTCCTGAATCTGAATTTTTCCAACTTAAAACCATTGCTGCGAGTCCTGTCTAGGCTAGATATTTTCAGCACACTATTTACATCCCCTTTATTTATTCCTGTCTTCCACTTATACACCTCAATCATATCCCCCCTAATTCTACGTCTTTCTAGAGAGTGCAGTTTCAGGGCCCTTAGTCTATCCTCATAGGGAAGGTTTCTGATACATGGGATCATCTTTGTCATCCTCCTTTGTACATTTTCCAGAGAATTTATATCCATTCTGTAATACGGTGACCAAAACTGTGCAGCATAATCTAAATGAGGCCTAACCAAGGATGTATAGAGTTGAAGAACAACCTGAGGACTCCTATTATTTATGCTTCTTGATATGAAGCCAAGGATTCTATTAGCTTTATTGCGAACACTTATGCACTGTTGTCTTGGTTTCAGATTACTGCTAACCAGAACTCCTAAATCTTTTTCGCAATCCGTAATATTAAGATCTACATTATTTAGTTTATATGTGGCATGGTTATTGTCCTGTCCAACATTTAGAACTTTGCATTTGTCTATATTAAACTGCATCTGCCACTTCTCCGACCACTGCATCAGTCTATTCAAATCTTCCTGGAGTGCTCGAATGTCCTCGTCAGAATGAATTCGACGGCCTATTTTGGTGTCATCGGCAAACTTGCCGATGTCGCTCTTTATGCCCTCATCTATGTCGTTTATGTAGATTGTGAACAGCAGGGGGCCCAACACTGACCCCTGTGGAACACCGCTCGTGACGCTTCCCCACTCTGATTTCTCCCCATTTATGCAAACTCTCTGCTGCCTATTTGTCAACCATGCCTCTATCCAGGAAAAAATTTCTCCTCCTATTCCATGTGCTTTAATTTTCCTCAATAGTCTCTGATGTGGGACCCTGTCAAAAGCCTTACTGAAGTCCATATACACAATATCATATTCATTACCATGATCTACCTCCTCAAATACCTTAGTGAAAAAAGTTAATAAATTCGTAAGGCAGGAACGCCCCTTTGTAAAACCATGCTGAGATTCGTTGATTAATTTATGCTTTTCAAGGTGGCTACGAACTGCCTCGGCAATTATTGATTCCATAAATTTTCCCACTATGGAGGTTAGGCTTATTGGTCTATAGTTCGAAGCTAAGGACCTGTCACCTGTTTTGAAAATAGGTATCACATTTGCCATTTTCCACTTATCTGGCACCATGCCAGTTTGTAGTGATATGTTGAAAAGATTAGCCAAAGGTGTGCTAAGCTCCTCTTTACATTCCTTTAGAACCCTTGCATACAGTTCATCAGGGCCTGGGGATTTGTTAGGTTTTAATTTATCTATTTGCCTAAGGACCATGTCACTTGTGACCCTAATAGTGCACAGTTTATTATCGTCCTGTTCTACATAATTTATCATTACTGGAATATCACTGGTATCCTCCTGTGTAAAAACTGAGAGGAAGTATGTGTTAAAAATTCTACACATTTCCTTATCACTGTCAGTGAGCTGACCCGAGGAACTTTTGAGTGGGCCTATCTTGTCCCTGATCTTACTTCTGTATACCTGAAAGAATCCTTTTGGGTTAGTCTTCGATTCTCTTGCAACTTTAACCTCATAATCTCTTTTTGCTTTTCTAATTCCCTTTTTTATTTCTCTCTTTAACTGAATATATCGATTTCTTAATTGCCCCTCTCCTCTTTTGATTTGCCTATATATGCCTCTCTTTTGACCAATCAGATATTTTAATCTATTGTTCATCCATTTAGGATCATTTTTGTTTGATCTGATTTCCCTATTTGGAACATAATTTGACTGAGCAGCTAGAACTATGCCCTGGAAAGCATCATATCGGCAACCATCACCACCTACCTGACCCTTAGTCAGGTCATTCCAGTTCAGCCCACCTAAGTAATTTTTCAGTCCTATGAAATCAGCCAAGCGAAAGTCAGGGACGGAGACTTGATTGCCATTATTAGGGGAATTCCATAATATGTTAAAACTGAGTGATTTGTGATCACTCTCCCCAAGCTCATCATTAACCTCAAGATTATTAATTAGTGTTTCCCTACTGGCAAGAACCAAGTCAAGGAGGTTATTTCCCCTAGTTGGCTCTGTCACAAACTGTTTTAAAAAACAATCCTGGATCGAATCAAGAAAGTCACCCGACTCTAAATTTCCTGTCAAATTGCTCCAGTCAATCTGTCTATAGTTGAAATCTCCCATTAGCACAACATTTTCGTATGTAGATGCCTTACGAATTTCGTCCCATAGAAGTTTACTGCACTCCCTATCAAGATTTGGGGCCCTGTAAATCACACCCAAAATTAGTTTTTCTCGGCCCTCGAGAAGCTGTAACCAAACAGATTCAGTGGCTGACGCTTCTAATTTAATATCTTGTCTAACACAACAATTTAAATTGTCTCTGACATACATCGCTACTCCACCACCTTTCCTGTTGACCCTGTCAGTGTGGAATAATTTATAGCCTTGTATGTGACATTCAGAGGGCATCTCTCTATCTTTCAGATTGAGCCAGGTCTCTGTTATAGCAATAATATCTATGTTTCCTGCACTTGCAATTAATCTTAGCTCATCTATCTTATTTCTAACACTCCTGCTATTAGTATAGTAAACCTTAAGGGAGCTAGTCCCTTGCTGCCCTCTGCTGTCCCCCTTTGTTTGCTGACCTGTTCTATTGTCTTTATTTATAACTTCATGCTGAATGCCTTTTATACATTTACTGTTTCCAACCCTAGTGTTGCAACCTGCTTGTTTCCCACACACACCCATACCTCTATCTTCCATCAGTTTAAAATCATAGGCATTTCACCAATGGCCTTCTCAATCGAGTCTGCAAGTGCTACCACCCCTGCCCCAGAGAGATGTACCCCATCCCTTGCATACATATCATGTTTGCCATAAAAGTTGTTCCAGTTGTCAATGAATGGGATTGCAAGTTCCTTGCAGTATCTGTCTAGCCAGCAATTTACACCAATTGCCCTAGACAACCATTCATTTCCTACTCCCCTTCTAGGCAAGATGCTACATATGATTGGGATCCCTCCCTTAGACTTAATGAAATCTATAGCTGACCTGTACTTATCTAGCAGCTCTTCTCTCCTACCCTTCCCAATATCATTTCCACCAGCACTGAGACAGATAATGGGCTTGTTCCCATTACCTGACATGATATTATCCAGCCTGTTGACAATGTCCCCAACACCAGCTCCAGGGAAGCACACTCTATCTCTCATCTTCTTATTCCTATTACAAAAAGCACGGTCAACATATCTTACCTGAGAGTCACCAACCACAAGAATGCGCTTACCTTCATTAGCAGGGGCAGTAGTACCCTTACCTTCACTGGCCACTGAAGTACATTCATCCTGGAGAACAGAGAAGCGATTTCCTACCTTCAGATCTTCACTCTTAACTTTCCTTACTCTGATGCGCCTCCCATTACTGTGAACAACTCGCCACTTGTAGCAGGTGCTGGGCTGCACCTCACTGCTGGTAGCCGTTGCTACCTCCCCACCTACAGCCTCCTCACAGTGAGAGACAGACTGCACCTCACTGCTAGAAGCCTCATTCCCCACATCTCCAACCACCTCACACTCTCTCCCAGGCCCATTGAGGTGGACCTTCAGCCTCCTAATCTCCTCCTGGAGAAGCAAGACCTCCTCCTTCAACTCTCCAACCTCAGTCGTTTGTGTTGCTGGCAGTGTTGTACTAGAAATGGTGGTATTGGTAGTAGAAATTTAAGTAGCAATATTAATAGTGGTGGTGGTAGTCGTAGTAGTGGTGGTGGTAGTCGTAGTAGTGATGGTGGTAGTCGTAGTAGTGGTGGTAGTCGTAGTGGTGGTGGTAGTCGTAGTAGTGGGAGTGGTATGCGGAGTGATGGTATATATAGCTGCAGTAATAATGAAAGTAATTATGACTGATGATTCACAACAGTACAGCTGATAAATGTGACCTTGGGACAGGATTAACACTGAACCACACGTGACTCTGTACAAAGGTGCCGGGATTTATCAAGGGATTACTCGTCTCTGTCTGCTGCTATATCTGTTTGGAAGACAAGAGAGAGGGGCAGAGTGGAAGGGCCCCAGTCTGCTGCTATATCTGTTTGGAAGACAAGAGAGAGGGGCAGAGTGGAAGGGCCCCAGTCTGCTGCTATATCTGTTTGGAAGACAAGAGAGAGGGGCAGAGTGGAAGGGCCCCAGTCTGCTGCTATATCTGCTTGGAAGACAAGAGAGAGGGGCAGAGTGGAAGGGCCCCAGTCTGCTGCTATATCTGTTTGGAAGACAAGAGAGAGGGGCAGAGTGGAAGGGCCCCAGTCTGCTGCTATATCTGCTTGGAAGACAAGAGAGAGGGGCAGAGTGGAAGGGCCCCAGTCTGCTGCTATATCTGCTTGGAAGACAAGAGAGAGGGGCAGAGTGGAAGGGCCCCAGTCTGCTGCTATATCTGTTTGGAAGACAAGAGAGAGGGGCAGAGTGGAAGGGCCCCAGTCTGCTGCTATATCTGTTTGGAAGACAAGAGAGAGGGGCAGAGTGGAAGGGTCCCAGTCTGCTGCTATATCTGCTTGGAAGACAAGAGAGAGGGGCAGAGTGGAAGGGCCCCAGTCTGCTGCTATATCTGCTTGGAAGACAAGAGAGAGGGGCAGAGTGGAAGGGCCCCAGTCTGCTGCTATATCTGTTTGGAAGACAAGAGAGAGGGGCAGAGTGGAAGGGCCCCAGTCTGCTGCTATATCTGCTTGGAAGACAAGAGAGAGGGGCAGAGTGGAAGGGCCCCAGTCTGCTGCTATATCTGTTTGGAAGCAGAGAAGAGAGGCAGAGTGGATGGGTCAGTGGGAGCAGGTGGAATTTTGTTTTTATAACAGTGGTAACACCAGCAGTGTGTTACTACAATATTCTGTATGATAGTTACACAGTGGTAACACCAGCAGTGTGTTGCTACAATATTCTGTATGATAGTTACACAGTGGTAACACCAGCAGTGTGTTGCTACAATATTCTGTATGATAGTTACACAGTGGTAACACCAGCAGTGTGTTGCTACAATATTCTGTATGATAGTTACACAGTGGTAACACCAGCAGTGTGTTGCTACAATATTCTGTATGATAGTTACACAGTGGTAACACCACCAGTGTGTTACTACAATATTCTGTATGATAGTTACACAGTGGTAACACCAGCAGTGTGTTACTACAATATTCTGTATGATAGTTATACAGTGGTAACACCAGCAGTGTGTTACTACAATATTCTGTATGATAGTTACACAGTGGTAACACCAGCAGTGTGTTACTACAATATTCTGTATGATAGTTACACAGTGGTAACACCACCAGTGTGTTGCTACAATATTCTGTATGATAGTTACACAGTGGTAACACCAGCAGTGTGTTGCTACAATATTCTGTATGATAGTTACACAGTGGTAACACCAGCAGTGTGTTACTACAATATTCTGTATGATAGTTACACAGTGGTAACACCACCAGTGTGTTGCTACAATATTCTGTATGATAGTTACACAGTGGTAACACCAGAAGTGTGCTGCTACACTATTCAGTATGATAGTTACACAGTGGGAACACCAGCAGTGTGCTGCTACACTATTCAGTACGATAGTTACACAGTGGGAACACCAGCAGTGTGCTGCGACACTGTTCTAATTGATAGCTACACAGTGGGAGCAAAAGTTAACTATGTTTCTCTATCATATTTAGTGACAGACTGAGAGAGTGGAGTGGAGGAATGTGGAGAGGGTTGGTGAGAGGTGGAGAATGTACCAGAGGACTGAGAGGGGGGAGAAAGGGAGAAGAATGTAAGATATGGTGGAGGGGAAGTAAGAGAAGGAAATGAGAGGAGGAGGAGGTAATGAGGCAGAGAGATAGGGTGTAGGGAAAATAAACCAGACATTTCCCACCCCTGACAACATTCCTCCATCCCTGACAACATTCCCCCATCCCTGGCAACATTCCTCCATCCCTGACAACATTCACCCATCCCTGACAATTCACCCATCCGTGACAACATTCACCCATCCCTGACAATTCACCCATCCGTGACAACATTCACCCATCCCTAGCAACATTCCCCCATCTCTGACAACATTCCTCCATCCCTGACAACATCCCCCCACCCCTGACAACATCCCCCACCCCTGACAACATCCCCCCACCCCTGACAACATCCCCCCACCCCTGACAACATCCCCCCACCCCTGACAACATCCCCCCACCCCTGACAACACCCCCACCCCTGACAACATCCCCCCACCCCTGACAACACCCCCACCCCTGACAACATCCCCCCACCCCTGACAACACCCCCACCCCTGACAACACCCCCACCACTGACAACACCCCCACCACTGACAACACCCCCACCACTGACAGCACCCCCACCCCTGACAACACCCCCACCCCTGACAACACCCCCACCCCTGACAACATCCCCACCCCTGACAACGTCCCCACCCCTGACAACACCGCACCCCTGACAACACCCCCACCACTGACAATACCCCCACCACTGACAACACCCCCACCACTGACAACACCCCCACCCCTGACAACACCCCCACCCATGACAGCACCCGCACCCCTGACACCACCCCCACCACTGACAGCACCCGCACCCCTGACACCACCCCCATCCCTGACAACACCCCCACCACTGACAACACCCCCACCCCTGACAACACCCCCACCTCTGACAACACCCCCCACCACTGACAACACCCCCACCACTGACAACACCCCCACCACTGACAACACCCCCACCACTGACAACACCCCCACCACTGACAGCACCCCCACCCCTGACAACACCCCCCACCACTGACAACACCCCCACCACTGACAACACCCCCACCACTGACAACACCCCCACCACTGACAGCACCCCCACCCCTGACAACACCCCCCACCACTGACAACACCCCACCACTGACAACACCCCCACCTCTGACAACACCCCCACCCCTGACAACACCCTCCACCACTGACAACACCCCCCACCACTGACAACACCCCCACCACTGACACCCCCACCACTGACAACACCCCCACTCCTAACAACACCCCCATCCCTGACAACACCCCCACCCCTGACAACATTTCCCCATCCCTGACAACATTCCCTCATCCCTGACAACATTCCCCCATCCCTGACACCATTCCCTCATCCCTGACAACATTCCTCCACCCCTGACAACATTCCCCCATCCCTGACAACATTCCCCCATCCCTGACAACATTCCCCCATCCCTGACAACATTCCCCCATCCCTGACAAAATTCCCCCATCCCTGACAACATTCACCCATCCCTGACAATTCACCCATCCGTGACAACATTCCTCCATCCCTGACAACATCCCCCCACCCCTGACATTCCCCCACTCCTGACAACATCCCCCCACCCCTGACAACATCCCCCCACCACTGACAACACCCCCACCACTGATAACACCCCCACCCCTGACAACACCCCCACCCCTGACAACATCCCCACCCCTGACAACACCCCCACCACTGACAACACCGCACCACTGACAATACCCCCACCCCTGACAACACCCCCACCACTGACAGCACCCCTGACACCACCCCCACCCCTGACACCACCCCCACCCCTGACAACACCCCCACCACTGACAACACCCCCACCACTGATAACACCCTCCACCACTGACAACACCCCCCACCACTGACAACACCCCCACCCCTGACAACACCCCTACCCCTGACAACACCCCCACCCCTGACAACACCCCCACCCCTGACAACACCCCCACCCCTGACAACACCCCCACCCCTGACAACACCCCCACCCCTGACAACACCCTCCACCACTGACAACACCCCCACCACTGACAACACCACCATCACCACTGACAACACCACCACTGACACCACCACCACTGATAACACCCCCACCACTGTGACAGCACCCCCACCACTGACAACACCCCCACCACTGACAACACCACCACTGACAACACCACCACTGACAACACCACTGACAACGCCACCACCACTGACAACACCCCCACCACTGACAACACCCCACCACTGACAACACCACCACTGACACCACCACCACTGACAACACCACCACCACTGACAACACCACCACCACTGACAACACCACCACCACCACTGACAACATCCCCACCACTGACAACACACTCACCACTGACACCACCACCACCACTGACACCACCACCACCACTGACACCACCCCCACCACTGACACCACCACCACCACTGACAACACCCCTGACAACACCCCCACCACTGACAATACCCCCACCACTGACAACACCCCCACCACTGACAACACTACCACCACTGACAACACCACCACTGACACCACCACCACTGACAACACCCCTGACAACACCACCACCACTGACAACACCCCCACACTGACAACACCCCCACACTGACAACACCACCACTGACAACACCACTGACAACATCCCCACCACCACTGACAACACCACCACCACCACTGACACCACCACTGACAACACCACTGACAACACCACCACCACTGACACCACCACCACTGACAACACCACCACTGACAACACCACTGACAACACTGACAACACCAACACTGACACCTCTGACACCACCACTGACAACACCACTGACACCACCACTGACAACACCACCACTGACAACACCACCACCACTGACAACACCACCACCACTGACACCCCCACCACTGACACCACCACTGACAACACCCCTGACAACACCACCACCACTGACAACACCCCCACACTGACAACACCCCCACACTGACAACACCACTGACACCACTGACAACACCACTGACAACACCACTGACAACATCCCCACCACCACTGACAACACCACCACCACCACTGACAACACCACTGACACCACCACCACTGACAACACCACTGACAACACCACCACCACCACTGACACCACCACCACTGACACCACCACCACTGACAACACCACCACTGACAACACCCCCACCACTGACACCACCACCACTGACAACACCCCCACCACTGACACCACCACTGACAACACCCCCACCACTGACACCACCACTGACAACACCCCCACCACTGACACCCCCACCACTGACAACACCCCCACCACTGACACCACCACCACTGACACCACCACCACTGACACCACCACCACCACTGACAACACCACCACCACTGACAACACCACCACCACTGACACCACCACCACTGACAACACCCCCACCACTGACACCACCACCACTGACAACACCCCCACCACTGACACCACCACCACTGACAACACCACCACTGACACCACCACCACTGACAACACCCCCACCACTGACACCACCACCACTGACAACACCACCACCACTGACACCACCACCACTGACAACACCACCACCACTGACACCACCACCACTGACACCACCACTGACAACACCACCACCACTGACAACACCACCACCACTGACAACACTGCTGTTTCACATGAAGGGAACACAGGATCTGTCTGTTTCTGTCTATATAAGTAACGCCTCAATTTCAATTTCCTGGTTCTCTCTCTTTTTTTACCCCCTCTCTTACCTCACCTCTCCCTCTCCCCCACTCTCTTTCCTCCATGCATTAACCCCCCTCCGTTTCCCCCTCTCTTCTCACTGTCTTTAACACCACTCTCTCTTCTTTAGCTCTTGTTCTCTGTTTTTAACTCTCGTCTACCTTAACTCCTCTCTTTCTATCCTTTTCGCATCTATCTCTTCCATTCACTCCCCTTCCATGCTCTCTGCCCCTCTCAACTCCCCTCTTTCCACTCCTCCCTTTACCCTCCCCTTTCCCCTCTCTCCCCTCCCTCCTATCCGCTCTCCTCCCTCCCTCCTTCCTCTCCCATCTCCTCTTCTGGTCCCAATATCAGACTGCCGCCACACAAGTTATGGAAATTGTTGCTGACAAGGAGACATCGTGGCTCATGGAGGAGGAGGGGGAGGAGGAGGAAGGTGGGGAAGGGGTGGGAGGACAGGAGTGGAGGTGCAGGAAGAGGAAGGGAAGATGAGTGCAAAACTTGACAGTAAATAGAATACAAAACAGCCACAGGTGGAGTTGAATGATAGCTCTAGGCCTTTCGTGTTGCAATCAACGCATCTTCAGGAGCTTGCAGTGTTGTAGAAACAAGTAGGATGTCCAGGTAGATTGGTTCAGGGGAACGACTCTAGCTAGACTGAGGGTAATAGATTATCAGTCACTAAGATATTAGTTGTTAGGTAAGACACATATGCAACAGTTAGGTATCTTTATTTCGAAATAAAGATACCTAACTGTTGCATATGTGTCTTACCTAACAACCTGTCGGTATTTTATACCATTTTAATGTTCAAGATATTAGTAGGCCATTTTTCAACATATTGACTGGTAATATATCAACACTTACCAACAGGTCCTAGAGATAGTGTCTTGTTCAGCCTGTGTATCTGGGTCTCAGGGACTGATCTGATACTATTGAAGCTTAAGCTTACAGTGCCCCGAATCCCTGAGGGGATTTGGAGGTACTGTAAGCTTAAGCTTCAATAGTATCAGAGGCGACTGTAGTCCACAATTTTGCCTACGGGGGCGTTGACCCCCGGGAATGCTCTCCAGGTAGACTCCAGGAAGGGGTTGCGAAGGGGGCCCCATAACAGTTCAAACTTCAGGTCCCCAGGTAAACAGGTCCGCCAATGCTGGGACCTGTTTACCTGTCACTGGTGTCCGGGATTCTGTCCTTGTTCTCTGTTCTTGGTACTCGCGGCCCTCAGACCCGCATAGCCCATCACAACCTGGTTGATTATAAACTTGCAGCAGATTATGATCCAGCGCCCTCTTAAAAACCTCTTAGTTCCGCCTTGAGTGGGCAGCAGTGATCAGTCACCCTCTGCTGGGGTACTACACTACAGTCTTGTAGTATGCTATTACGTTTGTGTAAAGTGACTCTGGCCCCACCAGTGATAGTTATCGCCTTACAAGTGATACACGATACCGACAAGTTGGTGGGTAAGATACAGGTGTATAGATAAATGGTTCAGGGAACCGGGAAGTTACATCGACTCCAGGATGAGGGACTGATTACCTCAAACTCCTGATCATCACCATTCTTCTTTGTATTGGACTGATAAAGCCAGTTTATGGCGAAACGTTTCCTCAATATATATACCGAAGTATTGAACACACATGTAATTTATCCAGACTTTATTGCTCAGACTCAGAGGTGATTGGTATAATGGAGAGAGAGAGAGAGAGAGAGAGAGTGTGAGAGAGTGAGTGAGTGAATGAGTTAGTTTTGAAGTGTTCAGTCTCTCAACCTTGGTAGAAGATAGTCAGTCCTTTAGCCTAAACCAGTGGCATGAGAGCACAGACTTGTATACTGGAGCTACTGAAATGGTAACAGGTGAGTTGTGCTTACACGAGGAAGTTGGTGAATTATATGATAGAAACACGTTCAGTGTGAGAGACTTGGGAGTGAGAATGTTAAACTATCTCACATTCAAAGATCACAAAACTGTTATCACAGCCGCAGGGAAGATAACTAGATACATTTTAAACGCCAAATACTTGTTCTCTCTAGGCTGGAATATTGTTGTATACTAAGAGTCCTCTTCAAGGCTGTAGAGATTGTAGTCACAGAACGTTCGGAAAATTTACTGCCTGTATAAATTCATTTAAACGCCTGAACTACTTGGAACAATTTGAAGCCCCTTAATTTGTACTCCTTGGAACGTAGGCGAGAGAGAAACATAATTTACAGCTGGAAAATTCTGGAGGTACTGGTCACAAACCTGCTTTCTGAAATCACACACTGCACCAGAGTAAGATACTTGTGAACGGCACAGACTATCTCCACTGAAAAGCAGGGTCGTGATGTGTACACTGGAAGAAGAACTCTTAGTGTAAGGACCAATACTCTTCAACAACTTCCTTTCATAAATAAGGGGAATTACCCACAGACCTCTAGTTGTCTTCAAGAGGGAACTGGATAAGTTCTCAGTTTTTGCTCAGCCGGGATGTAGTCGTACGGTGTACTTAGTACAGCTGGCACCAACAGGTTAGGTTAGGTTAGGTAAGATTTGTCAGGAAAGAAGACAGGTGTTTCCTGATGCGCGTCGTAGTCATATGACCCACGGCTGGAGGTTTTGATCATCTGACCGAGGTCGCCCGGTCTCCATCTGGAAAAGACCCGGGCCGAGACGAAGACCAGAGAATCTTCTAAAATAAAATCTGACCGAGGCTTTTCGCTGGCTTACCTGCCCACCCATTTAAAAATTATGGTTATGATTATAACCAATTTTTTGGCCTGGTCGATCAGGCCATGAATAGGGTGACTCCCGAAATCGAATGCAGGGTAGACTCCAGGTAGGCACTGGTTAGACTATGTCCTAGGAGTCGGTGTAGAAAAGTGGAGGCGAGTGAGGCGGTTGATCAGGTGTCGGGTTGCTGGTGTTGTCTTAAGACGGAGTGAAGACATCAACACAAGATTAGAGGCCAGGTCATTTAGATCATCTTACTGTCTTGAGGACCCTGAGATTATGAGGAGGAGGAGAGAGAGGGGAGAAAAGGACGTGGCTAATACCAGGAAAACCTTATCAGTCATTGAGAGAGAGAGAAAGAGAGAGAGAGAGAGAGAGAGAGAGAGAGAGAGAGAGAGACAGACAGACAGACAGACAGACAGACAGACAGACAGACAGACAGACACACACACACACACACACACACACACACACACACACACACACACACACACACACACACACACACACACACACACACACACACACACAGCACAAGAAAACTGAAGTGAATGTTTCTCAAGCGCCCAGTTGTTGATGGTCGGTCCAAGGTCAACACTATCCTCTCCATCACTGTCTTGTACTGTACACTATCCTCTCCATCACTATCTTGTACTGTACACTATCCTCTCCATCACTGTCTTGTACTGTACACTATCCTCTCCATCACTGTCTTGTACTGTACACTATCCTCTCCATCACTGTCTTGTATTGTACACTATCCTCTCCATCACTGTCTTGTACTGTACACTATCCTCTGCATCACTGTCTTGTACTGTACACTATCCTCTCCATCACTGTCTTGTACTGTACACTATCCTCTCCATCACTGTCTTGTACTGTACACTATCCTCTCCATCACTGTCTTGTATTGTACACTATCCTCTCCATCACTGTCTTGTGCTGTACACTATCCTCTTCATCACTGTCTTGTACACTATCCTCTCCATCACTGTCTTGTACTGTACACTATCCTCTCCATCACTGTCTTGTACTGTACACTATCCTCTCCATCACTGTCTTGTACTGTACACTATCCTCTCCATCACTGTCTTGTACTGTACACTATCCTCTCCATCACTGTCTTGTACTGTACACTATCCTCTCCATCACTGTCTTGTATTGTACACTATCCTCTCCACTGTCTTGTACTGTACACTATCCTCTCCATCACTGTCTTGTACTGTACACTATCCTCTCCATCACTGTCTTGTACTGTACACTATCCTCTCCATCACTGTCTTGTACACTATCCTCTCCATCACTGTCTTGTACTGTACACTATCCTCTCCATCACTGTCTTGTACTGTACACTAACCTCTCCATCACTGTCTTGTACTGTACACTAACCTCTCCATCACTGTCTTGTACTGTACACTATCCTCTCCATCACTGTCTTGTACTGTACACTATCCTCTCCATCACTGTCTTGTACTGTACACTAACCTCTCCATCACTGTCTTGTACTGTACACTAACCTCTCCATCACTGTCTTGTACTGTACACTATCCTCTCCATCACTGTCTTGTACTGTACACTATCCTCTCCATCACTGTCTTGTACTGTACACTATCCTCTCCATCACTGTCTTGTACTGTACACTATCCTCTCCATCACTGTCTTGTACTGTACACTATCCTCTCCATCACTGTCTTGTACTGTACACTATCCTCTCCATCACTGTCTTGTACTGTACACTAACCTCTCCATCACTGTCTTGTACTGTACACTATCCTCTCCATCACTGTCTTGTACTGTACACTATCCTCTCCATCACTGTCTTGTACTGTCCACTATCCTCTCCATCACTGTCTTGTACTGTACACTATCCTCTCCATCACTGTCTTGTACTGTACACTATCCTCTCCATCAGTCTTGTACTGTACACTATCCTCTCCATCACTGTCTCGTACTGTACACTATCCTCTCCATCACTGTCTTGTACTGTACACTATCCTCTCCATCACTGTCTTGTACTGTACACTATCCTCTCCATCACTGTCTTGTATTGTACACTATCCTCTCCATCACTGTCTTGTACTGTACACTATCCTCTCCATCACTGTCTTGTACACTATCCTCTCCATCACTGTCTTGTATTGTACACTATCCTCTCCATCACTGTCTTGTACACTATCCTCTCCATCACTGTCTTGTACACTATCCTCTCCATCACTGTCTTGTACACTATCCTCTCCATCACTGTCTTGTACTGTACACTATCCTCTCCATCATTGTCTTGTACTGTACACTATCCTCTCCATCACTGTCTTGTACTGTACACTATCCTCTCCATCACTGTCTTGTACTGTACACTATCCTCTCCATCATTGTCTTGTACTGTACACTATCCTCTCCATCACTGTCTTGTACTGTACACTATCCTCTCCATCACTGTCTTGTACACTATCCTCTCCATCACTGTCTTGTACTGTACACTATCCTCTCCATCACTGTCTTGTACTGTACACTATCCTCTCCATCACTGTCTTGTACTGTACACTATCCTCTCCATCACTGTCTTGTACTGTACACTATCCTCTCCATCACTGTCTTGTACTGTACACTATCCTCTCCATCACTGTCTTGTACTGTACACTATCCTCTCCATCACTGTCTTGTACTGTACACTATCCTCTCCATCACTGTCTTGTACTGTACACTATCCTCTCCATCACTGTCTTGTACTGTACACTATCCTCTCCATCACTGTCTTGTACTGTACACTATCCTCTCCATCAGTCTTGTACTGTACACTATCCTCTCCATCACTGTCTCGTACTGTACACTATCCTCTCCATCACTGTCTTGTACTGTAAACTATCCTCTCCATCACTGTCTTGTACTGTACACTATCCTCTCCATCACTGTCTTGTATTGTACACTATCCTCTCCATCACTGTCTTGTACTGTACACTATCCTCTCCATCACTGTCTTGTACACTATCCTCTCCATCACTGTCTTGTACTGTACACTATCCTCTCCATCACTGTCTTGTACTGTACACTATCCTCTCCATCACTGTCTTGTACTGTACACTATCCTCTCCATCACTGTCTTGTACTGTACACTATCCTCTCCATCACTGTCTTGTACTGTGCACTATCCTCTCCATCACTGTCTTGTACACTATCCTCTCCATCACTGTCTTGTACACTATCCTCTCCATCACTGTCTTGTACACTATCCTCTCCATCACTGTCTTGTACACTATCCTCTCCATCACTGTCTTGTACTGTACACTATCCTCTCCATCACTGTCTTGTACTGTACACTATCCTCTCCATCACTATCTTGTATTGTACACTATCCTCTCCATCACTGTCTTGTACTGTACACTATCCTCTCCATCACTGTCTTATACTGTACACTATCCTCTCCATCACTGTCTTGTACTGTACACTATCCTCTCCGTCACTGTCTTATACTGTACACTATCCTCTCCATCACTGTCTTGTACTGTACACTATCCTCTCCTTCACTGTCTTGTACTGTACACTATCCTCTCCATCACTGTCTTGTACTGTACACTATCCTCTCCCTCACTGTCTTGTACACTATCCTCTCCATCGTCGCCGAGCTCTCAGTAGTAGTACCAGTTACCAGTAACCAGTGTACCAGTAGATGACTCACTACCAACCGTCTCTGCGTGAATCACTGACTGTATTCATATTGCTGCTGACCACAGCATTATTTCAAACACCCCCTCACATATGGGTACTGTGGGCAGTCAGTCTTACGAGAGAGAGCAAGGAGGCAGGTCGCCGGCTGTTTGGCGCCTACCAACACTATCCGTAATATACGTACTACCAGCCTACGTGAGTATTTCTTTACCCTATCCACGTGTTCGAACCCCACATGATAAATGTAACGATGCACACAGCATGAAGGAGCAGGTGGATGACAGGAGACAGGCTGGATGGTAGGCTGAGGCAGGCTGACTAGCGTTCACTTCCACAGTCTGGCTTACTGACTGGCTTAATTGCAAAATCCGGGTCAACCCCTTGGAGATTGAAGCAATTAGCACACGAACTAAGCCAGGAAGCTTGAAAAACGGCTGCAACAGGCTTGCAGGCTGGAGTACAGGGTGGAGGTGGTGAGTGAGGGTAAGCGGCTAGCTACGGTTCACCTTTGACCCGCCGGCTCCCCACAAACAGTCTTCTAACGTCTGAAATACCCTTATTTCCACCCTCCCACACCGTTGCCACCATTTATCATGTGGGGTTCGAACACGTGGATAGGGTAAAGAAATACTCACGTAGGCTGGTAGTACGTATATTACTGATAGTGTTGGTAGGCGCCAAACAGCCGGCGACCTGCCTCCTTGCTCTCTCTCGTAAGACTGACTGCCCACAGTACCCATATGTGAGGGGGTGTTTGAAATACTGCTGTGGTCAGCAGCAATATGAATACAGTCAGTGATTCACGCAGAGACGGTTGGTAGTGAGTCATCTACTGGTATACTGGTTACTGGTAACTGGTACTACTAGTGAGACACTATCCTCTCCATCACTGTCTCATACTGTACACTATCCTCTCCATCACTGTCTTGTACACTATCCTCTCCATCACTGTCTTATACACTATCCTCTCCATCACTGTCTTGTACTGTACGATATCCTCTCCATCACTGTCTTGTACTGTACACTATCCTCTCCATCACTGTCTTGTATTGTACACTATCCTCTCCATCACTGTCTTGTACACTATCCTCTCCATCACTGTCTTGTACACTATCCTCTCCATCGCTGTATCGTACTGTACACTATCCTCTCCATCACTGTCTTGTACTGTACACTATCCTCTCCATCACTGTCTTGTACTGTACACTATCCTCTCCATCACTGTCTTGTACACTATCCTCTCCATCAGTGTCTAGTATTGTACACTATCCTCTCCATCACTGTCTTGTACTGTACACTATCCTCTCCATCACTGTCTTGTACTGTACACTATCTTCTCCATCACTGTCTTGTACTGTACACTATCCTCTCCATCACTGTCTTGTACTGTACACTATCCTCTCCATCACTGTCTTGTACTGTACACTATCCTCTCCATCACTGTCTTGTACTGTACACTATCCTCTCCATCACTGTCTTGTACTGTACACTATCCTCTCCATCACTGTCTTGTATTGTACACTATCCTCTCCACTGTCTTGTACTGTACACTATCCTCTCCATCACTGTCTTGTACTGTACACTATCCTCTCCATCACTGTCTTGTACTGTACACTATCCTCTCCATCACTGTCTTGTACTGTACACTATCCTCTCCATCACTGTCTTGTACTGTACACTATCCTCTCCATCAGTCTTGTACTGTACACTATCCTCTCCATCACTGTCTCGTACTGTACACTATCCTCTCCATCACTGTCTTGTACTGTAAACTATCCTCTCCATCACTGTCTTGTACTGTACACTATCCTCTCCATCACTGTCTTGTATTGTACACTATCCTCTCCATCACTGTCTTGTACTGTACACTATCCTCTCCATCACTGTCTTGTACTGTAAACTATCCTCTCCATCACTGTCTTGTACTGTACACTATCCTCTCCATCACTGTCTTGTATTGTACACTATCCTCTCCATCACTGTCTTGTACTGTACACTATCCTCTCCATCACTGTCTTGTACTGTACACTATCCTCTCCATCACTGTCTTGTATTGTACACTATCCTCTCCATCACTGTCTTGTACTGTACACTATCCTCTCCATCACTGTCTTGTACACTATCCTCTCCATCACTGTCTTGTATTGTACACTATCCTCTCCATCACTGTCTTGTACACTATCCTCTCCATCACTGTCTTGTACACTATCCTCTCCATCACTGTCTTGTACACTATCCTCTCCATCACTGTCTTGTACTGTACACTATCCTCTCCATCATTGTCTTGTACTGTACACTATCCTCTCCATCACTGTCTTGTACTGTACACTATCCTCTCCATCACTGTCTTGTACTGTACACTATCCTCTCCATCATTGTCTTGTACTGTACACTATCCTCTCCATCACTGTCTTGTACTGTACACTATCCTCTCCATCACTGTCTTGTACACTATCCTCTCCATCACTGTCTTGTACTGTACACTATCCTCTCCATCACTGTCTTGTACTGTACACTATCCTCTCCATCACTGTCTTGTACTGTACACTATCCTCTCCATCACTGTCTTGTACTGTACACTATCCTCTCCATCACTGTCTTGTACTGTACACTATCCTCTCCATCACTGTCTTGTACTGTACACTATCCTCTCCATCACTGTCTTGTACTGTACACTATCCTCTCCATCACTGTCTTGTACTGTACACTATCCTCTCCATCACTGTCTTGTACTGTACACTATCCTCTCCATCACTGTCTTGTACTGTACACTATCCTCTCCATCAGTCTTGTACTGTACACTATCCTCTCCATCACTGTCTCGTACTGTACACTATCCTCTCCATCACTGTCTTGTACTGTAAACTATCCTCTCCATCACTGTCTTGTACTGTACACTATCCTCTCCATCACTGTCTTGTATTGTACACTATCCTCTCCATCACTGTCTTGTACTGTACACTATCCTCTCCATCACTGTCTTGTACACTATCCTCTCCATCACTGTCTTGTACTGTACACTATCCTCTCCATCACTGTCTTGTACTGTACACTATCCTCTCCATCACTGTCTTGTACTGTACACTATCCTCTCCATCACTGTCTTGTACTGTACACTATCCTCTCCATCACTGTCTTGTACTGTGCACTATCCTCTCCATCACTGTCTTGTACACTATCCTCTCCATCACTGTCTTGTACACTATCCTCTCCATCACTGTCTTGTACACTATCCTCTCCATCACTGTCTTGTACACTATCCTCTCCATCACTGTCTTGTACTGTACACTATCCTCTCCATCACTGTCTTGTACTGTACACTATCCTCTCCATCACTATCTTGTATTGTACACTATCCTCTCCATCACTGTCTTGTACTGTACACTATCCTCTCCATCACTGTCTTATACTGTACACTATCCTCTCCATCACTGTCTTGTACTGTACACTATCCTCTCCGTCACTGTCTTATACTGTACACTATCCTCTCCATCACTGTCTTGTACTGTACACTATCCTCTCCTTCACTGTCTTGTACTGTACACTATCCTCTCCCTCACTGTCTTGTACACTATCCTCTCCATCGTCGCCGAGCTCTCAGTAGTAGTACCAGTTACCAGTAACCAGTGTACCAGTAGATGACTCACTACCAACCGTCTCTGCGTGAATCACTGACTGTATTCATATTGCTGCTGACCACAGCATTATTTCAAACACCCCCTCACATATGGGTACTGTGGGCAGTCAGTCTTACGAGAGAGAGCAAGGAGGCAGGTCGCCGGCTGTTTGGCGCCTACCAACACTATCCGTAATATACGTACTACCAGCCTACGTGAGTATTTCTTTACCCTATCCACGTGTTCGAACCCCACATGATAAATGTAACGATGCACACAGCATGAAGGAGCAGGTGGATGACAGGAGACAGGCTGGATGGTAGGCTGAGGCAGGCTGACTAGCGTTCACTTCCACAGTCTGGCTTACTGACTGGCTTAATTGCAAAATCCGGGTCAACCCCTTGGAGATTGAAGCAATTAGCACACGAACTAAGCCAGGAAGCTTGAAAAACGGCTGCAACAGGCTTGCAGGCTGGAGTACAGGGTGGAGGTGGTGAGTGAGGGTAAGCGGCTAGCTACGGTTCACCTTTGACCCGCCGGCTCCCCACAAACAGTCTTCTAACGTCTGAAATACCCTTATTTCCACCCTCCCACACCGTTGCCACCATTTATCATGTGGGGTTCGAACACGTGGATAGGGTAAAGAAATACTCACGTAGGCTGGTAGTACGTATATTACTGATAGTGTTGGTAGGCGCCAAACAGCCGGCGACCTGCCTCCTTGCTCTCTCTCGTAAGACTGACTGCCCACAGTACCCATATGTGAGGGGGTGTTTGAAATACTGCTGTGGTCAGCAGCAATATGAATACAGTCAGTGATTCACGCAGAGACGGTTGGTAGTGAGTCATCTACTGGTATACTGGTTACTGGTAACTGGTACTACTAGTGAGACACTATCCTCTCCATCACTGTCTCATACTGTACACTATCCTCTCCATCACTGTCTTGTACACTATCCTCTCCATCACTGTCTTATACACTATCCTCTCCATCACTGTCTTGTACTGTACGATATCCTCTCCATCACTGTCTTGTACTGTACACTATCCTCTCCATCACTGTCTTGTATTGTACACTATCCTCTCCATCACTGTCTTGTACACTATCCTCTCCATCACTGTCTTGTACACTATCCTCTCCATCGCTGTATCGTACTGTACACTATCCTCTCCATCACTGTCTTGTACTGTACACTATCCTCTCCATCACTGTCTTGTACTGTACACTATCCTCTCCATCACTGTCTTGTACACTATCCTCTCCATCAGTGTCTAGTATTGTACACTATCCTCTCCATCACTGTCTTGTACTGTACACTATCCTCTCCATCACTGTCTTGTACTGTACACTATCTTCTCCATCACTGTCTTGTACTGTACACTATCCTCTCCATCACTGTCTTGTACTGTACACTATCCTCTCCATCACTGTCTTGTACTGTACACTATCCTCTCCATCACTGTCTTGTACTGTACACTATCCTCCCCATCAAACATTTCAACTGCTAATAACTTGAAGTCTCCTCAGTTATATTCCTTGGAACGTAGGCGAGAAAAGTACATCATAATTTGCACTTTGAATATCCTTGAATGATGTCTCATATCTGCACACCGAACTAGATGAGTGTCAGAGGTCCCCGACTCTTCAGTGCTGTTCCTCCTCTTGGCAAGCTGCTGAAACCAGTTCCTGATCAGCCGGGCTGTCGTGCGTACGTTGAGCTGAATGCAGCCAGCAGTAATAGCCTGGCCTTGATCCACTGGTAGGTGTGGTCTGTGACCAGGCCGCGGGGGCGTTGCCCCCAGGTATCCTACAACAGGTTTAATAATATATAGCGTGACTAACATAACCATCCGTCATTTCGTAAGTGAACGGAAGACCGGTAATCCAGCGGAAGGCCTCGGTCAGATGACCAATAACTCCAGCTGCGGGTCATCCTATGACTAAGACCAGCGTCGGGAAACACTTCTCCTCTTTCCTGAGAAACTTAGCAAACTTTGTAAGTTTAGACTGTAGTTTTGCTCGATGTAAGTTAGTACAGCACTCATTGTTTTACGTTTTAAGAAGACCCATTTATGTTTTGTGAGGAGCTGCGCCTTGCCCTTGTAACCCAAAATAACCATAATATTTTCATGGTTATAATGTGGCAGTTTGACAAACAACAATAATGTTCTTGCCATTATTACATATTTGTTAGTAATGAACAAAGAGAAAAATTGTTAGAAATGTTTTATTTTCATGTATATTCTCCGGTTACTTGCTTTATTACACCTGCTGCGCTCTCTCTCTCTCTCTCATTCTCTCTCTCTCTCTCTCTCTCTCTCTCTCTCTCTCTCTCTCTCTCTCTCTCTCTCTCTCACACTACCCACGTACACTGTACCTCTTGATGGTTGCAGGAATCACTGTCTTAGAGGTCGACTCCTGCATCATTTCCTCCCGTGTTTTGAGGTGATGGACCAGACTGTTCACGCTGGCGGCACGCATTTCTGTGTAAGCAACGACTGCTTAATTTACTAAAATGTTTGTTATTATGGGACATGATTGGTGCTACGTCTCAAGACTCCAGTGAAGATACAAGTTAACCTCTGGAGCAATGTTTAGCCTTCAATATTCCTCTGGTGACGGTGTGTGTGCTGCCCACCTACGCTTGTCATTGTTTTGTCTCAGATGAAGATTGTGGTGTTTGTGTGTGATTGTGGTGTTTGTGTGTGATTGTGGTGTTTGTGTGTGATTGTGGTGTTTGTGTGTGATTGTGGTGTTTGTGATTGTGGTGTTTGTGTGTGATTGTGGTGTTTGTGTGTGATTGTGGTGTGTGTGATTGTGGTGTTTGTGTGTGATTGTGGTGTTTGTGTGTGATTGTGGTGTTTGTGTGTCATTGTGGTGTTTGTGTGTGATTGTGGTGTTTGTGTGTGATTATGGTGTTTGTGTGTGATTGTGGTGTTTGTGATTGTGGTGTTTGTGTGTGATTGTGGTGTTTGTGTGTGATTGTGGTGTTTGTGTGTGATTGGTGTTTGTGTGATTGTGGTGTTTGTGTGTGATTATGGTGTTTGTGTGTGATTGTGGTGTTTGTGATTGTGGTGTTTGTGATTGTGGTGTTTGTGTGTGATTATGGTGTTTGTGTGTGATTGTGGTGTTTGTGATTGTGGTGTTTGTGATTGTCGTGTTTGTGTGTGATTGTCGTGTTTGTGTGTGATTATGGTGTTTGTGTGTGATTGTGGTGTTTGTGTGTGATTGGTGTTTGTGTGTGATTGTGGTGTTTGTGTGTGATTATGGTGTTTGTGTGTGATTGTGGTGTTTGTGATTGTGGTGTTTGTGATTGTGGTGTTTGTGATTGTGGTGTTTGTGTGTGATTGTGGTGTTTGTGATTGTCGTGTTTGTGTGTGATTGTCGTGTTTGTGTGTGATTATGGTGTTTGTGTGTGATTGTGGTGTTTGTGATTGTAGTGTTTGTGTGTGATTGTGGTGTTTGATTGTGGTGTTTGTGTGTGATTGTGGAGTTTGTGTGTGACTGTGGTGTTTGTGATTGTGGTGTTTGTGTGTGATTGTGGTGTTTGTGTGTGATTGTGGTGTTCGTGTGTGATTGTGGTGTTTGTGTGTGATTGTGGTGTTTGTGATTGTGGTGTTTGTGTGATTGTGGTGTTCGTGTGTGATTGTCGTGTTTGTGTGTGATTGTGGTGTTTGTGTGTGATTGTGGTGTTCGTGTGTGATTGTGGTGTTTGTGTGTGATTGTGGTGTTTGTGTGTGATTGTGGTGTTTGTGATTGTGGTGTTTTTGTGTGACTGTGGTGTTTGTGTGTGATTGTGGTGTTTGTGTGTGATTGTGGTGTTTGTGATTGTGGTGTTTGTGTGATTGTGGTGTTTGTGATTGTGGTGTTTGTGTGTGATTGTGGTGTTCGTGTGTGATTGTGGTGTTTGTGTGTGATTGTGGTGTTTGTGTGTGATTGTGGTGTTCGTGTGTGATTGTGGTGTTTGTGATTGTGGTGTTTGTGTGTGATTGTGGTGTTTGTGTGTGATTGTGGTGTTTGTGTGTGATTGTGGTGTTTGTGTGTGATTGTGGTGTTTGTGTGTGATTGTGGTGTGTGTGATTGTGGTGTTTGTGTGTGATTGTGGTGTTTGTGTGTGATTGTGGTGTTTGTGTGTCATTGTGGTGTTTGTTTGTGATTGTGGTGTTTGTGTGTGATTATAGTGTTTGTGTGTGATTGTGGTGTTTGTGATTGTGGTGTTTGTGTGTGATTGTGGTGTTTGTGTGTGATTGTGGTGTTTGTGATTGTGGTGTTTGTGTGTGATTGTGGTGTTTGTGATTGTGGTGTTTGTGATTGTGGTGTTTGTGTGTGATTATGGTGTTTGTGTGATTGTGGTGTTTGTGATTGTGGTGTTTGTGATTGTCGTGTTTGTGTGATTGTCGTGTTTGTGTGTGATTATGGTGTTTGTGTGTGATTGTGGTTGTGATTGTAGTGTTTGTGTGTGATTGTGGTGTTTGATTGTGGTGTTTGTGTGTGATTGTGGTGTTTGATTGTGGTGTTTGTGTGTGATTGTGGTGTTCGTGTGTGATTGTGGTTGTGTGTGATTGTGGTGTTTGTGTGTGATTGTGGTGTTTGTGATTGTGGTGTTTGTGATTGTGGTGTTTGTGTGTGATTGTGGTGTTCGTGTGTGATTGTGGTGTTTGTGTGTGATTGTGGTGTTTGTGTGTGATTGTGGTGTTCGTGTGTGATTGTGGTGTTTGTGTGATTGTGGTGTTTGTGTGTGATTGTGGTGTTTGTGATTGTGGTGTTTTTGTGTGATTGTGGTGTTTTTGTGTGATTGTGGTTGTGTGTGATTGTGGTGTTTGTGTGTGATTGTGGTGTTTGTGATTGTGGTGTTTGTGTGTGATTGTGGTGTTTGTGATTGTGGTGTTCGTGTGTGATTGTGGTGTTTGTGTGTGATTGTGGTGTTTGTGTGTGATTGTGGTTGTGTGATTGTGGTGTTCGTGTGTGATTGTGGTGTTTGTGATTGTGGTGTTTGTGTGTGATTGTGGTGTTCGTGTGTGATTGTGGTGTTTGTGTGATTGTGGTGTTTGTGATTGTGGTGTTTGTGTGTGATTGTGGTGTTTGTGATTGTGGTGTTTGTGATTGGTGTTTGTGTGTGATTGTGGTGTTTGTGTGTGATTGTGGTGTTTGTGATTGTGGTGTGTGTGATTGTGGTGTTTGTGATTGTGGTGTTTGTGTGTGATTGTGGTGTTTGTGTGTGATTGTGGTGTTTGTGATTGTGGTGATTGTGGTGTTTGTGATTGTGGTGTTTGTGTGTGATTGTGGTGTTTGTGATTGTGGTGTTTGTGTGTGATTGTGGTGTTTGTGATTGTGGTGTTTGTGATTGTGGTGTTTGTGATTGTGGTGTTTGTGTGTGATTGTGGTGTTTGTGTGTGATTATGGTGTTTGTGTGTGATTGTGGTGTTTGTGATTGTCGTGTTTGTGATTGTCGTGTTTGTGATTGTCGTGTTTGTGTGTGATTGTCGTGTTTGTGTGTGATTATGGTGTTTGTGTGTGATTGTGGTGTTTGTGATTGTAGTGTTTGTGTGTGATTGTGGTGTTTGTGGTGTTTGTGTGTGATTGTGGTGTTTGTGTGTGTCTGTGGTGTTTGTGTGTGATTGTGGTGTTTGTGTGTGATTGTGGTGTTTGTGATTGTGGTGTTTGTGTGTGATTGTGGTGTTCGTGTGTGATTGTGGTGTTTGTGTGTGATTGTGGTGTTTGTGATTGTGGTGTTTGTGATTGTGGTGTTTGTGATTGTGGTGTTTGTGTGATTGTGGTGTTTGTGTGTGATTATGGTGTTTGTGTGTGATTGTGGTGTTTGTGATTGTGGTGTTTGTGATTGTCGTGTTTGTGTGTGATTGTCGTGTTTGTGTGTGATTATGGTGTTTGTGTGTGATTGTGGTGTTTGTGATTGTAGTGTTTGTGTGTGATTGTGGTGTTTGATTGTGGTGTTTGTGTGTGATTGTGGTGTTTGTGTGTGACTGTGGTGTTTGTGATTGTGGTGTTTGTGTGTGATTGTGGTGTTTGTGTGTGATTGTGGTGTTCGTGTGTGATTGTGGTGTTTGTGTGTGATTGTGGTGTTTGTGATTGTGGTGTTTGTGTGTGATTGTGGTCGTGTGTGATTGTGGTGTTCGTGTGTGATTGTGGTGTTTGTGTGTGATTGTGGTGTTTGTGTGTGATTGTGGTGTTTGTGTGATTGTGGTGTTTGTGATTGTGGTGTTTGTGATTGTGGTTGTGATTGTGGTGTTTGTGATTGTGGTGTTTGTGTGTGATTGTGGTGTTTGTGTGTGATTGTGGTGTTTGATTGTGGTGTTTGTGATTGTGGTGTTTGTGATTGTGGTGTTTGTGTGTGATTGTGGTGTTTGTGTGTGATTGTGGTGTTTGTGTGTGATTGTGGTGTTTGTGTGTGATTGTGGTGTTCGTGTGTGATTGTGGTTGTGATTGTGGTGTTTGTGTGTGATTGTGGTGTTCGTGTGTGATTGTGGTGTTTGTGTGTGATTGTGGTGTTTGTGATTGTGGTGTTTGTGTGTGATTGTGGTGTTTGTGATTGTGGTGTTTGTGATTGTGGTGTTTGTGTTTGATTGTGGTGTTTGTGTGTGATTGTGGTGTTTGTGTGTGATTGTGGTGTTTGTGATTGTGGTTTGTGTGATTGTGGTGTTTGTGATTGTGGTGTTTGTGTGTGATTGTGGTGTTTGTGTGTGATTGTGGTGTTTGTGATTGTGGTGATTGTGGTGTTTGTGTGTGATTGTGGTGTTTGTGTGTGATTGTTGTGTTTGTGTGATTGTGGTGTTTGTGATTGTGGTGATTGTGGTGTTTGTGTGTGATTGTGGTGTTTGTATGTGATTGTGGTGTTTGTGATTGTGGTGTTTGTGTGTGATTGTGGTGTTTGTGATTGTGGTGTTTGTGTGTGATTGTGGTGTTCGTGTGTGATTGTGGTGTTTGTGTGTGATTGTGGTGTTTGTGTGTGATTGTGGTATTCGTGTGTGATTGTGGTGTTCGTGTGTGATTGTGGTGTTTGTGATTGTGGTGTTTGTGTGTGATTGTGGTGTTCGTGTGTGATTGTGGTGTTTGTGATTGTGGTGTTTGTGATTGTGGTGTTTGTGTGTGATTGTGGTGTTTGTGTGTGATTGTGGTGTTTGTGATTGTGGTGTTTGTGATTGTGGTGTTTGTGATTGTGGTGTTTGTGATTGTGGTGTTTGTGTGATTGTGGTGTTTGTGATTGTGGTGTGTGTGATTGTGGTGTTTGTGTGTGATTGTGGTGTTTGTGATTGTGGTGTTTGTGTGATTGTGGTGTTTGTGTGTGATTGTGGTGTTTGTGTGTGATTGTGGTGTTTGTGTGTGATTGTGGTGTTTGTGATTGTGGTGTTTGTGTGATTGTGGTGTTTGTGATTGTGGTGTTTGTGTGTGATTGTGGTGTTTGTGATTGTGGTGTTTGTGTGTGATTGTGGTGTTTGTGATTGTGGTGTTTGTGTGTGATTATGGTGTTTGAGAGAGTAATATACTGTACAGAAGCATAACTTGAGAGTTGTGTAGTATTATTGCGTTCTCATACCACTTAAATCTACATACACACACACACACACACACACACACACACACACACACACACAGTTATAATGTTATGTACGTCTTCCTTGTTACCCAAGACGACCGTAATATTCTCGTGGTCAGTAATGTTCAGTTTTGACGTGACGTCAAGTACACAGCTGATGCACGCCGTCAGGTGCACAGCTGATGCATGCCGTCAGGTACACAGCTGATGCATGCCGTCAGGTACACAGCTGATGCATGCCGTCAGGTACACAGCTGATGCACGCCGTCAGGTGCACAGCTGATGCACGCCGTCAGGTACACAGCTGATGCATGCCGTCAGGTACACAGCTGATGCATGCCGTCAGGTGCACAGCTGATGCATGCCGTCAGGTACACAGCTGATGCATGCCGTCAGGTACACAGCTGATGCATGCCGTCAGGTACACAGCTGATGCATGCCGTCAGGTACACAGCTGATGCATGCCGTCAGGTACACAGCTGATGCATGCCGTCAGGTACACAGCTGATGCATGCCGTCAGGTACACAGCTGATGCATGCCGTCAGGTACACAGCTGATGCATGCCGTCAGGTACACAGCTGATGCATGCCGTCAGGTACACAGCTGATGCATGCCGTCAGGTACACAGCTGATGCATGCCGTCAGGTACACAGCTGATGCATGCCGTCAGGTACACAGCTGATGCATGCCGTCAGGTACACAGCTGATGCATGCCGTCAGGTACACAGCTGATGCATGCCGTCAGGTACACAGCTGATGCATGCCGTCAGGTACACAGCTGATGCATGCCGTCAGGTACACAGCTGATGCATGACGTCAGGTACACAGCTGATGCATGACGTCAGGTACACAGCTGATGCATGCCGTCAGGTACACAGCTGATGCATGCCGTCAGGTACACAGCTGATGCATGCCGTCAGGTACACAGCTGATGCATGCCGTCAGGTACACAGCTGATGCATGCCGTCAGGTACACAGCTGATGCATGCCGTCAGGTGCACAGCTGATGCATGCCGTCAGGTACACAGCTGATGCATGCCGTCAGGTACACAGCTGATGCATGACGTCAGGTACACAGCTGATGCATGCCGTCAGGTACACAGCTGATGCATGACGTCAGGTACACAGTTGATGCATGACGTCTACACGGCGATGCTTGACGTCAACTATACGGCTGATGCATGACGACAGCTACACGGCTGATGCTTGACGTCAAGTACACTGCTGATGCTTGACGTCAGAGTGAGAAGAGAGAGAGAGAGAGAGAGTGGGTGGGTATTAGAGTAAATCACCACCCACACTGCTACACCAGCTGGCGCTCAGATACAACCATCTGGGAGGCAGCAGCAAGACTGGGAGCTGGGAGAGAGGGAGGGAGGGAGAGTAGAAGAAAGCTAAGAAAGAAGGGAACAAGAAAGAAGGAGAAGACTAAAGTTAATAAAGAGAATCAAAACGTACGTGAGGCACGACTGTTGTGTACGTGAGGCGTAAGTGTTGTGTACGTGAGGCACGAACACTAGCATTGTTATACTCGCACCTTTTATTCTTGGATTTGCTTGGTCTAGCACGAACAGTCTGAGTGATAAAGTCAGCAGGTGTGGTGGTCGAGGGTCGGGCCGCGGGGGCCATGGACAGCATGTGCCTTGAGGAAACACGTCCTAACGTTTCCTGCCGTACCGGGGAACTGAACCCGGACCTCAGGGTGTGAGCTGAGTGCACTGGCGATCGATCTCTGAGCGCAGGAGAAATTGTCAGTAGAATATGACTCGCGAAATCGTAATGACACGATTGCAAACCATACCACGGACGGGGTTAGAACCCGCGACCAGAGAGTCATAAAACTCCAGACGGACGCGTTAGCCACTGGACCAGCTGGCTACAATAAGATTCATCCAACTAGGTATATTTATACACCATAGGAAGGTTAGCATAGGCCCCACTGTGACCACAATCTCCAGCTGTTAGTGTTAATGGCAAGGCCATCAAGCAGGAGACCTGGTCTGAGACCCCTCAAGCAGGAGACCTGGTCTGAGACCCTCAAGCAGGAGACCTGGTCTGAGACCCCTCAAGCAGGAGACATGGTCTGAGACCCCTCAAGCAGGAGACATGGTCTGAGACCCCTCAAGCAGGAGACATGGTCTGAGACCCCTCAAGCAGGAGACATGGTCTGAGACCCCTCAAGCAGGAGACATGGTCTGTGACCCCTCAAGCAGGAGACATGGTCTGAGACCCCTCAAGCAGGAGACATGGTCTGAGACCCCTCAAGCAGGAGACATGGTCTGAGACCCCTCAAGCAGGAGACATGGTCTGAGACCCCTCAAGCAGGAGACATGGTCTGAGACCCTCAAGCAGGAGACATGGTCTGAGACCCCTCAAGCAGGAGACATGGTCTGAGACCCTCAAGCAGGAGACACGGTCTGAGACCCTCAAGCAGGAGACCTGGTCTGAGACCCGGGCCGCGGGGGCGATGATCCCCAGAATCATCACTGGGTATGTAGGATAAGAGAAGGAAGGGGAAGGGACGTGGTGTTTCCCTCGACTATTTATCAGAGAGAGAGAGAGAGAGAGAGAGAGAATATTGATTATAACATAGGAGATGCATTATGTAGATGAGAGGCTGAGTATGACAGGAAATAATGTATACTCCCTCGTAGTATAGTCAAGTTTGTTCTTGTTAGTCGTCATCTTAAGCTAATGTTGTGTGTGTGTGTGTGTGTGTGTGTGTGTGTGTGTGTGTGTGTGTGTGTGTGTGTGTGTGTGTGTGTAACCTTATCTCAAGTACGTGATATAACATATACAGACCATAGCTGACATCCATGGCTTGCTACTATATAGAAAGTCCCTTGTTATGCAGAGCATTTCGGCCAACTTAGGTTAATTTTGTCCCCAGGATGCGACCCACACGAGTCGACTAACACCTAGGTACCTACTGACTGCTGGGTTAACAGGGACAGCAGGTGTCTTAAGGAATCACGTCCCGTTTCCACCTGTACCGGGGATCGAACCACGGACCTCACTGTGCTGCCAACCGAGATACGGAACACTTCAACTTAACGGAAGACTTGTTTTAACTCGCCCATCACAACGTAACTGAAGCTCATATCTAAATGCCTCGCGGTGGATCAGGCCTGATCAACCAGGCTGTTACTGTTGGCCGCACGCAAACCGACGCACCAACCACATACCTGCTGGTCAAGTACTGACTTGAGGTGCCTGTCCAGCTTCCTCTTGAGCACAGCCAGAGGCCTATTGGTAACCACTCCTTATGTATGCTGAGAGGCAGTTGAACAGTCTTGGGCCCCTGACACTGCGAAATATGCTGGGGTGATAATATGGTTAACATCACATTTTATTGTGGCAACATTTCGCTCTCCAGGAGATTTTTCTGTCCCTTACAAACATTACGTAATGTTTGTAGTGGCTGAGGGACTGATTACCTCATCTTCTGTGTATAGTTCTACTGTCTTCCCATTATATCCTTGAATTTGTGTTGATAAAGCCACTGGATGGCGACACGTCTACAAGATACCCATTCATCACATCTGTCAGACACTGCAACATCATGGGGTCTTGGAACAAAGACTTCAACGCTGCCCAACCTTTGGACGACGACCTACTTACACTAGTGGCAGGTGCCACTGTGATCCCGCCGCCTCCTGCTTCAACTCATCTCACCGCAGTATATAAGCCACCTCTCTGGCCCTATGTTGCACTTCCTACAAGAGTGATGGACTGAACACATCGATTCCAGGTTGAGGGACTGATTACCTCAAACTTCTACTCTCCTTACCCATCTCTACTTTGTATTGGACTGATGAAGCCACTGTGTGGGGTTCGAACACGTGGATAGGGTAAAGTAATACTCACGTAGGCTGGTAGTACGTATAATTACGGATAATGTGGGAAGCGCCCAAACAGCCGTGACCTACCTCCTTGCTCACTCTCGAATAACTGACCGCTCACAGTACCCATATGTGAGGGGGTCTTTGAATACTGCTGTGATCAGCACAATATGAATACAGACAGTGACTCAGGCAGAGACGGTTGGTAATGAGTCATCTACTGGTACACTGGTTACTGGTAACTGGTTACTACTACTGAGAACTGTGTGGCGAAACGTTTCTTCAATAAAGATTCCCATATGTTGCATAAGTGTCTCAATTCTTCATACCGAGAGGTTGTACATATATCTGAGTCTTCATCTTGTCGATGTTGTATACCATGTGCAGTGACTTAGTGAAAGTCTTATTTCTCAAGATATCTGAAGAGTGAAAAGCCTAGTGGTTACAGAGATGGGTGAGAGTGAGATGTATCACACAGTGCAAGAGAGGTAGAGGGAGCACGAAGCCGTTAATAAGAGTGAAAGAAACTACAAATATTCTGTTAGGCGAAGCCCAGAGTAAAAACCACGTCAGGTGTTGGGCTCTTGATTAAAGGAGATAAAATTTACATTAATGACACAGGGAAATGAGCGAAATATTGACGTCGAAATAAGTCTCCGTTCAGCGAGTCTTTAATACGACTGAAGAGTGATAGTTCAAGTGAATTTTTGTTAGGTAAGACACATATGCAACAGTTAGACAACTTTATTCCGAAACGTTTCGCCTACACAGTAGGCTTCTTCAGTCGAATACAGAAAAATAGGCAGGAACAGCAGAGATGTGAAGACGATGTAATCAGTCCATCACCCTACGACTACAAGACTGATTACATCGTCTTCACATCTCTACTGTTCCTGCCTATTTTTCTGTATTCGACTGAAGAAGCCTACTGTGTAGGCGAAACGTTTCGGAATAAAGTTGTCTAACTGTTGCATATGTGTCTTACCTAACAACCTGTCGGTATTGTATACCTTTTGATGTTCAAGTGAATTTTTCTTGAGTGTGACTCGGAACTCTGCCAGGCAAGCACTAGATGAGCCTAGCCTAGGGCCGGGTTCCATGAGTAGAAAAACTCTGGGAACTCATTAAAGGTATAAGGTATATCAAAGGTATATCTCCAGAATTTCTGACCTTACTGTTAACCCCAGTCGACTTTGAAGACGGTACTGATAGTGTGTCTATGCTCTCTGCTATAGGCGTAGACTCGAGGCTCAGTAGACGGTACAGAATACCTCATATATTAGCATAATTACCAATAGATCCCTGGCTGTTCTCATTAGGTTAGTTCCTGATGAGCTAGACTGTGATGCCTACGCTGGATTCCGTGCGGCTAACGCCAACAGCCTAGTTGATCAGTCTATAACAATAAGCCTGGTCTGGGACCAGCTGCGGAGTTAGTGATCCCAGAAATCGTCTTTACACAACCTTAGGTAAACTAAGGATGATAGCGAAGTTCTAGTTTACATAGAGATAGATTTCCTAGAAACATGTATTTATAAGTATACTGTACAAGTAATGCTGTTGATACTGTGAACCCTTCATGTGGGTATTCCTCTCTCTGTCTCTCTCTGTCTCTCTGTCTCTCTCTCTGTCTCTCTCTCTGTCTCTCTCTCTCTCTCTCTCTCTCTCTCTCTCTCTCTCTCTCTCTCTCTCTCTCTCTCTCTCTCTCTCTCTCTCTCTCTCTCTCTCTCTCTCTCTCTCTCTCTGACTGGTTCAGTTGAAAGTATGTACTCCGAAAATTCGAAATATTCAGTATTAATATATATTTTTACTGATTTTTCATGTGATTATTTAAAAATATGTAAAATATTAAAAATTACAAAAAAGTATGTACTAAAACGTTATTGCATATTTCGATGATTCTGACGGTTTGAAGGATTTTCTAACATAACCGAATACAAGGAGGTCCTCGGCTTAACAGAGCTCCTCGGCTTGACAGAGCTCCTCGGCTTAACAGAGCTCCTCGGCTTGACAGAGCTCCTCGGCTTGACAGAGCTCCTCGGCTTGACAGAGAAAGATATTACTCGATATTAAACCTCAGCCAGAGGAACAACGTCTCTCCTTCTAGTCCTCTACACTAGCAACTAGCACTGGTGGTTGCTAGTTTAGAAACAGGTCCAAGACATGAGACTAGACTAATTTAAACACAAATGTATATAGTGGCATGATCCTGGCTCGTCTTCACAACATTGGCTCTTAAATGTGACATTGAGCTTTCGTAATTCTGTACAGGTGTACATTGTTATAGCAGGACATGACACCATCATAATGGCAGTGAGGGATGCTGCATTGTCGGGGGGGGGGGATGTAGGAAGGATAGATGAGAGGGAGAATGAGCAGGAGGATGGAGGATCGACTAGGGACTGGTGGATGGAGGATAGATTAGGGGCCAGTGTAAGGAGGGTAGACAAGGAAGCCAGTGGAGGAAGGGAAGGAAGGAAGACTGATGTACAAGAAAGAGAAAATCCGACGTAGAAACACTCACAAAGTTCAGAAATTTTGATGACTGGCGCTGACACGAGCCACGTATGTAAACAGTAATAATGCTAGCACCAGGAACCTGCCACTCTGGCCATGTGTCAGTCTCTCATAGATGAGCAGAGGTACACAGTAATATTTAATGGTTATAGTAACTGTAAGTTTTCAAGGGGTGGAGGGGTAAGCCAGCGGAAGGCCTCGGTCAGATGACCAAAAGCTCCAGCTGTGTGTCACTGTATGACTAATACCCGCTTCAGGGAACACTGGTCCTGTTTCCTGGCCAACCTTACCTAACCTAACCTGCAGATGAGTGGAGAGTGACGGCAGCATGGACAATATTATGACTTAAATTTACCACCTCTCTCCCTTCCTTCCAGGGATAAACCAAGACAAAAAAAATAAATAGTAAAATTGAAGACAAACAGAGAAAAATGGAAAACAAAGAGGTTTTAGAGCCGCCTTTGGATGAATCTTATTAGAGGCAAGTGGCCCAGTGGTTAACGCACTGGCTTGTGAGTTGTAGCACTCACTTGTCATGGGTTCAAACCCCACCCGTTCCCTGATAAGTTTTAGAACCTGAGTCATTATACGCAATCGAATAAACATAATACACACCATAATACGACGTACATCAACACAGCTCCAGCTCTGGGTCATCATAAGACTAAGACCCACATCAGGAAATACTTGTCCTCTTTCCTGACAAACCTTACCTAACCTGTCTAGCCAAACACCATAATTAAATATGGTTTAAGTATTTCATTAAGGGCACAGCAGTTACAGGAGCTTCAGTAGTTTTGTTACAGCAGAGCTGGAGTTACTATCACTGGGAATCACCATCTCTCAGCAGCATGACCTGGCATCCCATATACAGCACAAACGGATTTTTTTTGTGACTGGACAATGTCTTATGACGGAACAGGACGGCGAAAGTTATAAATAACGAGTAAGAGAGAGGAAGGAGGCATTTGGGCTACATTATGTATGAACGTATACATATACATACTTTGTGTATTTAGAAATAATCCAGATTTATTGTTGAAAGTGATCCTGGATGGTGCCAGTGTCACTCTCTCTTCCTTCCTTCATTCCTTCCTTCACTATTCCTTTAAACGCATCTTGACGTGGTGTTAAGTTTTGAGTGGTTCATTTTTAAGATAGTGGCATCTTTTCTGGAGGAGTGCCAGTGTCACTTCCCAGTGCCAGTCTCCCTAGTGTCACTGCCTAGTGTCACTCCCCATTGTCATTCTCCCCAGTGCCATTCTCCCTGGTGCCACTCCCCAATATCTCCCCACTGCCACTCCCCCCCCACAGGGCACCACCTTACCCACAGGGTGCTTGCCTGACTAAAAACCCGGCATTTCTTTCGGAATAAATGATGGGGATATTTCCCCTTTTGTCTGAAAAATTGCTGACAATTACGGCGTATGATACAGAACGAATAATGGTTACGGATTGTGAAACACCTTCAGTATTGTTCCTTGCTTTGTGATTGTGATTTATGTTATGTGAAAGTAAATTGTTGATAGTGTAAATGATAATGTAAGTGATAGTGTAAATGATGATAATGTAAGTGATAGTGTAAATGATGATAATGTAAGTGATAGTGTAAATGATGATAATGTAAGTGATAGTGTAAATGATGATAATGTAAGTGATAGTGTAAATGATGATAATGTAAGTGATAGTGTAAATGATGATAATGTAAGTGATAGTGTAAATGATGATAATGTAAGTGATAGTGTAAATGATGATAATGTAAGTGATAGTGTAAATGATGATAATGTAAGTGATAGTGTAAATGATGATAATGTAAGTGATAGTGTAAATGATGATAATGTAAGTGATAGTGTAAATGATGATAATGTAAGTGATAGTGTAAATAATGATAATGTAAGTGATAGTGTAAATAATGATCATAATATTGTAAATGATATTGTAAATAATGTTACAAAAGTAATAATCAAACATTTATACTGCTTTGTAAATAAGACGTAACATACGTCTCTGTTTCTCCCTCTCTTTCTGCTCCTCTCTCTCTCCTCCTCCTCCCTCTCTGCTCCTCTCTCTGCTCTCTCTCTGCTCTCTCTGCTCTCTCTCTGCTCTCTCTCTGCTCTCTCTGCTCTCTCTCTGCTCTCTCTGCTCTCTCTCTGCTCTCGCTCTCTCTGCTCTCTCTCTGCTCTCTCTGCTCTCTCTCTGCTCTCTCTGCTCTCTCTCTCTCCTCCTCTCTCTGCTCCTCTCTCTGCTCCTCTCTCTCTGCTCTCTCTGCTCTCTCTCTCTCTGCTCTCTCTCTGCTCTCTCTCTGCTCTCGCTCTCTCTGCTCTCTCTCTCTGCTCTCTCTGCTCTCTCTGCTCTCTCTGCTCTCTCTCTCTGCTCTCTCTCTGCTCCTCTCTCTGCTCCTCTCTCTGCTCCTCTCTCTGCTCCTCTCTCTCTGCTCTCTCTGCTCTCTCTGCTCTCTCTGCTCTCTCTCTGCTCTCTCTGCTCTCTCTCTGCTCTCTCTCTGCTCTCTCTCTCTCTGCTCTCTCTCTGCTCTCTCTCTCTCTGCTCTCTCTCTGCTCTCTCTCTGCTCCTCTCTCTCTGCTCTCTCTGCTCTCTCTCTGCTCCTCTCTCTCTGCTCTCTCTCTCTCTCTGCTCTCGCTCTCTCTGCTCTCTCTCTGCTCTCTCTCTCTGCTCTCTCTGCTCTCTCTCTGCTCTCGCTCTCTCTGCTCTCTCTCTGCTCTCTCTGCTCTCTCTCTGCTCTGCTCTCTCTGCTCTCTTTCTGCTCCTCTCTCTCTCTGCTCCCCTCTCTCTGCTCTGCTCTCTCTCTGCTCTCGCTCTCTCTGCTCTGCTCTCTCTCTGCTCTCGCTCTCTCTGCTCTCTCTCTCTGCTCTCTCTCTGCTCTCTGCTCTCTCTCTCTCTGCTCTCTCTCTGCTCTCTCTGCTCTGCTCTCTGTTCTCTCTCTGCTCTCTGCTCTCTCTGCTCTCTGCTCTCTCTGCACCTCTCTCTCTGCTCCCCTCTCTCTGCTCCTCTCTCTCTGCTCCCCCCTCTCTGCTCCCCTCTCTCTGCTCCCCTCTCTCTGCTCCTCTCTCTCTCTCTGCTCCCCTCTCTCTGCTCCTCTCTCTCTCTGCTCCCCTCTCTCTGCTCCTCTCTCTCTCTCTGCTCCCCTCTCTCTGCTCCTCTCTCTCTCTGCTCCTCTCTCTCTCTGCTCCCCTCTCTCTGCTCCCCTCTCTCTGCTCCTCTCTCTCTCTGCTCCCCTCTCTCTGCTCCTCTCTCTCTCTGCTCCCCTCTCTCTGCTCCCCTCTCTCTGCTCCTCTCTCTCTCTGCTCCTCTCTCTCTCTGCTCCCCTCTCTCTGCTCCTCTCTCTCTCTGCTCCCCTCTCTCTGCTCCTCTCTCTCTCTGCTCCCCTCTCTCTGCTCCTCTCTCTCTC
>NC_091298.1:61793750-61796250 GCF_038502225.1 Cherax quadricarinatus
TGGGGAGGAGGGGGTGCCTTGACAGTGGTGGGGAGGAGGGGTGCCTTGACGGTGGTGGGGAGGAGGGGGTGCCTTGACGGTGGTGGGGAGGAGGGGGGGTGCCTTGACGGTGGTGGGGAGGAGGGGTGCCTTGACGGTGGTGGGGAGGAGGGGTGCCTTGACGGTGGTGGGGAGGAGGGGGTGCCTTGACGGTGGTGGGGAGGAGGGGGTGCCTTGACGGTGGTGGGGAGGAGGGGTGCCTTGACGGTGGTGGGGAGGAGGGGTGCCTTGACGGTGGTGGGGAGGAGGGGGTGCCTTGACGGTGGTGGGGAGGAGGGGTGCCTTGACGGTGGTGGGGAGGAGGGGGTGCCTTGACGGTGGTGGGGAGGAGGGGTGCCTTGACGGTGGTGGGGAGGAGGGGTGCCTTGACGGTGGTGGGGAGGAGGGGTGCCTTGACGGTGGTGGGGAGGAGGGGGTGCCTTGACGGTGGTGGGGAGGAGGGGTGCCTTGACGGTGGTGGGGAGGAGGGGGTCCCTTGACGGTGGTGGGGAGGAGGGGTGCCTTGACGGTGGTGGGGAGGAGGGGTGCCTTGACGGTGGTGGGGAGGAGGGGGTGCCTTGACGGTGGTGGGGAGGAGGGGTGCCTTGACGGGGGTGGGGAGGAGGGGGTGCCTTGACGGTGGTGGGGAGGAGGGGGTGCCTTGACGGTGGTGGGGAGGAGGGGGTGCCTTGACGGTGGTGGGGAGGAGGGGGTGCCTTGACGGTGGTGGGGAGGAGGGGTGCCTTGACGGTGGTGGGGAGGAGGGGGTGCCTTGACGGTGGTGGGGAGGAGGGGGTGCCTTGACGGTGGTGGGGAGGAGGGGGTGCCTTGACGGTGGTGGGGAGGAGGGGGTGCCTTGACGGTGGTGGGGAGGATGGGTGCCTTGACGGTGGTGGGGAGGAGGGGGTGCCTTGACGGTGGTGGGGAGGAGGGGGTGCCTTGACGGTGGTGGGGAGGAGGGGGTGCCTTGACGGTGGTGGGGACGAGGGGGTGCCTTGACGGTGGTGGGGAGGAGGGGTGCCTTGACGGTGGTGGGGAGGAGGGGTGCCTTGACGGTGGTGGGGAGGAGGGGGTGCCTTGACGATGGTGGGGAGGAGGGGTGCCTTGACGGTGGTGGGGAGGAGGGGTGCCTTGACGGTGGTGGGGATGAGGGGGTGCCTTGACGGTGGTGGGGAGGAGGGGGTGCCTTGACGGTGGTGGGGAAGAGGGGGTGCCTTGACGGTGGTGGGGAAGAGGGGGTGCCTTGACGGTGGTGGGTAAGAGGGGGGTGCCTTGACGGTGGTGGGGAAGAGGGGGTGCCTTGACGGTGGTGGGGAAGAGGGGGTGCCTTGACGGTGGTGGGGAGGAGGGGGTGCCTTGACGGTGGTGGGGAGGAGGGGGTGCCTTGACGGTGGTGGATAAGAGGGGGTGCCTTGACGGTGGTGGGGATGAGGGGGTGCCGTGACGGTGGTGGGGAGGAGGGGGTGCCTTGACGGTGGTGGGGAGGAGGGGGTGCCTTGCCGGTGGTGGGGAGGAGGGGGTGCCTTGACGGTGGTGGGGAGGAGGGGGTGCCTTGACGGTGGTGGGGAGGAGGGGGTGCCTTGACGGTGGTGGGGAGGACGGGGTGCCTTGACGGTGGTGGGGAGGAGGGGGTGCCTTGACGGTGGTGGGGAGGAGGGGGTGCCTTGACGGTGGTGGGGAGGAGGGGGTGCCTTGACGGTATTGGGGAGGAGGGGGTGCCTTGACGGTGGTGAGGGAGGAGGGGGTGCCTTGACAGTGGTGGGGGAGGTAGGGGGTGCCTTGACGGTCGTCGGGGAGGTAGGGGGTGCCTTGACGGTGGTGAGGGAGGTAGGGGGTGCCTTGACGGTGGTGAGGGAGGTAGGGGGTGCCTTGACGGTGGTGGGGGAGGTAGGGGGTGCCTTGACGGTTGTGCGGGAGGTAGGGGGTGCCTTGACGGTGGTGAGGGAGGTAGGGGTGCCTTGACGGGGGTGTGGGAGGTAGGGGGTGCCTTGACGGTGGTGAGGGAGGTAGGGGGTGCTTTGACGGTGGTGGATAAGAGGGGGTGCCTTGACGGTGGTGGGGAGGAGGGGGTGCCTTGACGGTGGTGGGGGGGAGGGGGTGCGGGGACGGGGGTGGGGAGGAGGGGGTGCCTTGACGGTGGTGGGGAGGAGGGGGTGCCTTGACTGTATTGGGGAGGAGGGGGTGCCTTGACGGTGGTGAGGGAGGAGGGGGTGCCTTGACAGTGGTGGGGGAGGTAGGGGGTGCCTTGACGGTCGTCGGGGAGGTAGGGGGTGCCTTGACGGTGGTGAGGGAGGTAGGGGGTGCCTTGACGGTGGTGAGGGAGTTAGGGGGTGCCTTGACAGTGGTGGGGGAGGTAGGGGGTGCCTTGACGGTTGTGAGGGAGGTAGGGGGTGCCTTGACGGTGGTGAGGGAGGTAGGGGTGCCTTGACGGTGGTGGGGGAGGTAGGGGGTGCCTTGACGGTGGTGAGGGAGTTAGGGGGTG